>NW_010522204.1:0-29720 GCF_000687285.1 Phaethon lepturus
TCTGAGGGGAGAGCTGTGGCGGCGTCCCCGCTGGTGCCGGGCGTTGGTTTCAGTGGTCGTCAAAAGTGCTACTTTCTTTAGCAAAAAAAACCCCAACAAACCACCAAAGAACTCTGCATTCTAGCAGCAGAGATTTCAAACGCAAAGGACTTGCGAGAAAAGTGAACATGGGCATCTGTGGAGATGTTCCTCGCAGCCTTCCCAGCTGAGGTGTTTCCTTCACGCTTTTCCCACTCGTGATTTCTCTGTGCTGGTCACGTCCTTCTCGGCAGCTTTGCCCACCTTCTGTGTACTGACATCGCTCCTCAGTCACTGCTGCTCCAAGCATCGGTATTAACCGAATCAAAAGCGCTCGGTTTTACAACTGCTTAAGCTTTTAGCTTTTCCATGTCCCCGTCCCGTCGGTCCCTGATCGCTGGTTTATGCTTACGCTGGTTTACGTGTTTTGCGGCGAGACGTGATTCTATCCGGGATGGAATAATCTGCATTCCGTGTTCGTACGTCGCATTTCCGGATTAAAAGCGAAGGCCGTGGTGCTCCCAGCATGTAAACACGTGTGGCTCTGGAGCCCCGCACGAGTCCCCAGGATAACTCATCTGCCCAAATGTTTCCTCAGTCACGGCGTTGTGGCCGAGGCTTAACCGCAGTTTGGCCGTGCTGTCCTCCGGTGTGCCTTCGTGAGGGACTTTTTGGCCAACCCCATCTCAATAATTATCTACAGCTACTTCTCTGGAGTTGATGAGATGCCTCATCAACACTTGCGGGTCTTGGATATTAACGTGTCAGCGGTTTGGTCACTTTTATCATAGTTTAGGAGGAATGTGATGCCAGCATCTTTGTATTTCTTCTTCCATAAGTAGGGAGCACGTGTGTATTGTACAGCTTTAGAGCCACAAAAGGATTTATCTTTTTGCTTTCCAAATAGGATTGCGGGAGCCAGTATATAAAATATACCACCTCTCAAGAAAACAAAGGGCTTTGTGTGAAAAGTGAGCGCTGGAAGTGATAAAAATTTCTCTTTCAAGTGGCAGTTCAGATTATGGCAATGCTATTGATTGCTGAATCATGTTGTTCGAGACAGAGATGTGAATTCCAGCACCTCAAGCTGTGAATAACTTTCTGGATAGATTTCTAGCTCTCAGTTCTCTCATCATGGATTCAGTGGCAAAACTTCTGGGCCCAAGTCCTCTTTACTAAATCGCATGTTGCCAATTTTTTATGCTGCGTGTCTGAAAATCCATTTTTTCCTAGATATTTATGAAGAAATAGATACCTATGCTGAGGGATGCACATCAACATACTGATGAGAGCAGAGTCTTTCACAAACTTTCTCTGGGTATTCTGGATGCTCGGCATCGTGAATTATTTGTTGCATAACGGCAATAAAGTTGCATGCAAGAAGCCACTATGGTGTCGCTCCATAAATTGCCATATCTTTTATGTTATTGAGAAACGAGGTTAAACAGTTGTACTGTTTCTGGGTCTTTTTTTGTGCTTCACTTTTCATATAAGCCTGTGTTAACAAATCAATAAATCTATCACAGCAGGGAAGGGGATTTTATTTTCAATCCTGTCTCCCATAATAAGCTAATAACTCTGTGTCCAGAGGTGAGTAGACATGCCAAGTAATCATTTGTAAAGTTACTGAAACTTTAAGCGTTAAGATTATTTCTGGACAAATTTGTCCCTCAGTCTGGATGTTTTAGGATGCCTAGCAAGTGATGTGAAATGGATTTTGGGTCTCCAAAGGAGGGGTTTGGAGCTCCCGAGGGAAGAAAATCTTGGGATTTTGTAAGGAAGTCCTGGAAAGCACGGCGGCATGTCTTACGCCACCTTCGCAGCTGCAATCCAGCAAGCGTAAATGCTGCTGCGTGTTGAGGTTGGTATCAGAGCGGGTTGGGATTGATCCCAGGCGCCCGTTCTCCCTTGGGAAACGTAATCTGGCCCTTCCCTTCTCTGGTTGGTACGGAAATAACAGAGTTTGTTTATTCCTGCGGACTTTGTGCTCCCATGTTGCTGGAATCTGATGTTTCCATGGAAACGCACCGAGATGCCTTAGACCCACGTGCATCCAGAGATACGTGTTGCAGGGGGGCTCAGCTCTCCCAGGGGGAGAGGTGGGAGTTACGATAACCACCGGCCCTTCAGTGTTGAATTTGCCTTGCATTTAAACATCAGCAGTTAAGTAGTGCAAGCCTTGAGAAACACAGCGTGCTTTGGAGCAGATTGTTACCCACATTAAATTGTGAAATGAGCTGTTGTCACGTCTGCCTGATTTCAGTCCCCTCGATTGGCCGCCTGTATAATCAGGGAAGCTCCCAGGGAGCAGTTGTGAGCCGTTGGAAGCGTGCACGTCTGTGCTCTGAAAAAGTTATATTTTGGCCCAGCTCAAGGTCCATGTGGCACAGGGACTTTTTGTTTTGGGAAAAAGCAGCGGCAGGTTGTATAGAGGAGAGAATGTTACAAGCAAAGCACAGCAATGTCCATGGGACACATTAAATGTTCTTCTCATCAGAGGCTGCAGCTGGACTCAACTTGCTTAACGCCATCAGCAAAATGAACACAGGAGCAATTTGGGTTGAGGATGAGAGGCGCAAATTATTTCCCAGGCAGCTGTACGGGTCCCTGCACCAGGTGCAGAGCTTTTATTCTACATGTTATTTTTGCGGTAAACATGTGAATGATATGCCTGCATGGAGCCCAGTCTCTTTGCATCTTGAAGGGGACTTCTCCTTTCGCTGTGTGAAGTCTTATTGGCTCATTTTGTGGCAAACTTTTGAGAATTGGTGAAAAGAAAGTCTCCTGTTGTCTTCTTTGGTCACAGCACCATGTTATGGGGGGATACACAAGCTGGACCTTGACAAACGTGACTTAATACAGCAAGTGTGGCTGAACAAGCAAAGGCAATTTGTCTCCTTGCTTCCTGGCTTCCAACTGTTTCTTGTTGTGTTTTTTTTTTCCCTTCTGCTTTTTCCTCTTTGAACTTGCAGGTGAAAATGGCTGCGGAAGAGAAGTGGAAAGGCTGGGCTTCGAAACAGCACAGTGGGACTGAACAGCCAGGTGAAAAAGAACCGTGTGTGCTTCTGGGCCAGCGGCTGGGTGAACCGGGAAGATTTGCTTATGCGGCGCTGTGTGGGATATCCCTAGCATGGCTGTTCCCTGAAAAGGAGCAAAGGTACTACCTGGAGTAGCAAAGGGTGAGCAAAGGAGGTGGCTTTTGGGTAGCAGCTCAGACGGAGCTGCGTGGGGTCTTCTGAAGTTAGGGGAGTGGAAGATCCTTTTGACATTAGGTGTTTTCTTAATTGCATTGACTTTCTCTCTTATACCTTCAAGACTTTTATGCTTCAGCACAAATTGCATCCCTTAATACTGCAGACTTCAAAGCATGTATTGAAGCAAGGTCTGGCCTCATTCAGATTGCTTGCTTGTTTGTTTAGCCAGCTTGTGTAGCGACTCGCCTTCTGCTGACTTCTTACTTCTTACGATGCTTCTTACGAACAGCGACAGACCAACATTGGAAACCAGGGACCACTCACAGCTTGCAAAAATGCCCAGTTACGGAGTCTTAACTGCTACTGTTGCCTTGCAGCTCCTTCAGGATGGAGTTCATTGAGGGCTTTGTGAAATGGCTGAACCTGCCTGAAGCTGTCTTACCTGCCATGACAGCATTTGCTAGCGGCTTAGGAGGTGAGGGCACAGAGACTTTTTCCCAGATTTTGCTGAAGGATCCTATCTTGAAAGAAAATCCAGTTGTCGTTACCCAAGTAAGTTCATATGCTCCTCTCACCCTTGTTTGCTTTCGCAAAAGAGATTTCTCATACCTGTCTGTTTGCCACTGAAGTTCTGTTTGTACAGCCAAGGAAGTAAAATTGGTATTTCTGATATGCATGTATTTCTGAGCAGCTGTGTGGGTGACTGGCAATCTCTCCATCCATTAACAGCTTGTGGAAGTGATGAACATGAGGCACGGTTACTATCCGTTGAATCAACAATTTGTGTCTTTGATGCTTTCACTTTATGGAGCAGAGAACTGTCAAACTTTTTACTTTTACTTTGACTAATACTTTACTTGTATTATTGCAGTGGTTTTGATTCATATGTGTGTTGTACATATGTGTGTAGATTTTGGTGAAACGCTGAACCTGATTGGCCTGATTTTCAGTTGTTTCAAAGCCCCTTCACTATACCTGTAATACAAAACACCTCTACCTGCATGCTCCAAATAGCACAATTCCCAGAATCTTGTTCCCAGAGGCAGCCTTGGCTAGAAAGAAATAAGTTATTGTGACTTAATTTTATTTAATTGAGAAAGTATTAGTGAGTCTGGGACTACTCCATAACTTTCTGATGTAAAAACCAACGTAAGGATAAAAGCGGCAAAGCATTTTGGTGGCATTTACCTTTGCTGCAGAGGCTGAGCTGGGGAAGACATCTCCTCATCCAGCCTCACGTTATGCCGAGTGAGGCAAAGAGCACTGGAGGCTGCTGCTGATACCAGGTGTAACATGGCCTCTGTCACCTTGCACCCTTCGCTGTATGCTGCACACAAGGAAATAGCAAGGCGTCCTGCGTGCAGACGGTGCTCTGATATTGAGTAATAGTTATCAGCGAATGTGAAAACAAGGCTACGTAAGTAAAGATATGATAGGAGTGAACTTTCTTGGTCATCGCGACCAATTCTCATTATCTCAGCCATCTTGCATGTCTTCTAGTCTGTCCATAAAAGGCCTCAGGGGAGCTGCTCCAAACATCCAAATGCTACAATGCCCGAAGTCCTGTAACAGTATAAGCACAGTGACAGAGAAGCTTAAGCTTATTATAAGTTAGGACAGATCATCTAAAATAAGAGCAGCTGTTTTGATGGTGTTTGCTCAAAATCAATAAATCCACACTCAGTTCTTTCTGCATTAGATGGCTTGGTATTTCCCAGGTTGTTTCCCTCCTCTCTGCTTCAGGATGGATTCTCTAGAATTAGGCAAGTCTTCCTGCGTTGCTGCTGAGTTTATTAAGGGTGAAATTTTGGTGAAATTTAACTTGTGCTTGCTCTGAGCTTATGTTGTGTAAGATCTCCTTGTGCTTTTACAACAGCGGCCCAGGATCAGCAGAAGCGCGTGATATTTTGCTCTGAGCCAGAGAACTGAGGCACTTATCACTTGGATTCAAGTGGAATACAGAAGCCGTAGATAACAATTCTTTGATTAGTTGAAAGCAAAGATCAGGAATAGCTATCAGTCTAATGCCGCAACATCAATACCTCATGCAGTCATGTGTATGGGCAAGGTGATTGATTTTGTCAAAGGCAAGACAGAATTAAAGATTTTTGGAGAGCAAGGCAGCAGAGGCTTGCAAGGTGTCTTTGGGAAAGCATACTGGTGTGTGGGAAACTTCAGTGTATTAAGCTGAGATCAGCTTTTCCCTTCTCACCTGAAAATAAACAAGCTATGGAACAAAGCTTTGTGAATTCTTGATATATTGCTTTATGGTGCCCTTGCTTCTTTTTATTCAGCTGCTACTGACGCAATATTTACTGTTTAATTAGCAAGTACACACTTTAATTGCTCAGTGTGCTCAGTGGCAGGGTCCTGTTGGCACTAGCGCCTGCATTTTTGAATGACCTTCCTTCATCTCAGCAGTGCTGAAGGGATGATACGTGAGGTCAGGAGATTAGAGGTGAGCTCACCATTGATTCAATGGATATTTGAGGATTATGGATTTTTATCTTGTTTGCATTCATTGCAGATGACTAATACAGGCAAATGTTGGTTAACTGAATCCTTAAGGACAGTAGTCATAACACACAGGCTGTGGGTGTGGTATGGGAAGGGCAGTGCAACAAAAAGGGGTGAAGAATTGATGATAGGTGAGAAAATGTTGAAAGTTCTTATTATGAATAATATTTTTTTTGTTTGAACATACTTAGAATGCCCATTTTCCAGTGTTTTTCTAGACACATCCACTGCGATGTGGATTGGATGCTCTCTGTTGTTGAGGAAACGGGTTTTGAGCTTACAGCAATTCATAGAAAGCTGGAAAAGGCTCTGAATAAAAATTGCTTCCCTTTGTCAGGTTTCTCAATCTTGTGCATAGAGTTCACAGGGAGATTCAAAACACCAACCTCAAAATAAGACTGAAATGTGATAGCTGCTGCTTAGAGGAGGAGAACAAACTACTTGTGAACTAATCTAATCAATGCTGATTGGATTCCAGATGACTGCACAGCAGTATGTGCAAAGCCTAAACCAATTAGAAATAGCTGATAATGCTAATTGGCACAGATGCAATAAAAACAGTAGTCCCAGTTTCTCACCTGATTATCTGTATCCCTCCCTCACCTTTTGAAATGCGTGCATGTAAATGCTTAGGCCGGATTTTTAAAAGATGTTATTTGATATTAGGTGCCACAGACAATACTGGGCGTATCGTACAGGACTTGAGTCAACAACCCATGGCTCCCTTGCAACACACAGGGAGAATTTATTGCCTACAAATGGGCTCTGCACAAACCAGTAGCCCTGTTCAAGAGGCTGCTTATATTAGACAATGGATAATGATGGCAACAAGGTCACAAGCTTCATCTTATTCTAGACTTCAGGCTCTTTGGTCAACTTTCTGCTTGGGCCTCCCAGCTCTGGACCTTCTGCTGGGCTTTGACACCTCTGTGCCAACCCTTCCTCACAAAACTGCAGCCAGGGAGGAAACGATGGTGCCCACGTATCCAAACCTTGAGTAGTTCCAGTACTTGGGCTCTGGGAAACTGGAGTTACATTCCTCTCTCTGCTTGTGGGGATTAATGTCTCCAATTGCCACATCCCAGCAACCACCCTGGGGAACAGTCGGCAGCATGTGTGCATGCACAGAATATTAATCATGACCAGACCTAAAAAGAAGCCTTTTTTTACTGCAGTGTGGTGATGGGGGGAACAGAGGAGACTTGATTCAGTGACTAACTTAAATGAAAAGGGTTATTCAGATACTGGAGATAGCAAACCAGGACCTTCCTTTTCTTGGGTGAGCGCTCTGGCCATTGGCATGCAGGATGAAGACTGCTTTGTGCAGAGCCCAGCCCAACAGGCACCTTCTGGAAAGGCTTACCCCATCTGGCCTTGCAGGACAGGCAAGCAAAAGAAGGCTTTCTCTGTGGATGGGAACAGCCGCTCACATATTTAGCAGTAGAGGGGGGAGTGTGAGAACATTAGGCAGCAACGGAGCGAAGGTTTTGGGGCTATACCTTGCGAAAAAGCACCTGTAGGTGGGAGTTCAAGTGCCCTAATCCTTTGGCTTCCCCAGTCCTATGCAAATCTCTTTTCTCCTTTATGAAATAGCAGACTTCTTGTGCTAAAATGATACTCCAGAGTCCAGGCACTTACTTTTGCCTGGGTATTACCTACAGTTTGCCCCTCGTCTAGTAGGAGTTGGTTAAGGATGGCTTGTGTTCTCTGTTCTACGCTTCTCATGCAGTAGGGAAAAGATTAGAGATATTTTTACAATACAAATTTTGCTTAGGAGCTTACGGGACTAATAATCATAAACTCTTTGGCAGCATCCTACATCTTTGGCTGCATTTTTTGTGTTCCCAAAGGGCTGAAGGATTCCCTGTAAAATTCAGCTGTGTTTTATTTGTGTGTACGAGAGGGAAGTAGCTAGACTGAGCTAGTGCTTAGTGTTGTAGTTACATAAAGAACGTAAAATCTATCCAGTGACAATAAAAGAGGAAAACACAGTAGTAAAAACACTGGGCCTTTTTTTCATGGATTTGCCCATAGAAACCTTCTATTGGATTGTTCTGTTTTTCCAATTTTTTTACAGTGAAGAGCCGACATAGAAGTCAAGTCCCTCAATCTGACAGATGGCCATAAATTCTAAGTTTTCTATTTTTGAGTATTTAATCCAAAAGAACTTCATGCCAGTTCAGCCTTACTACCTAGAGCTATGAATTCCCAGAATGCCCAAGAAAATAGGGGCCACTGGTCCACTGGAGTAGCATTCAAACCTGTTACTCATGTTGAAAATACAAGTATATATGACTATACAGCCAGCAGAAGGCATTACAGCAGCGGGAGGATTAGAGCCTCGTTTGTCCAAGCTTTGACGTTAGGTGTAATCACGGTGCTTTCAATTGCAACAGGCTTGCTAATAACAAAAACTATGGGATGCTTCAGCACATACCAAGCATTAGCTACTTCTGTCCAGCCATTTGTACCTGCAGATGGAGAGCTTTGTACTGGAAGCATCTGGCTTTGCTCTGTGCTGCCTTGCTGAAGTGCAGGTTGCTGGCTTCCCGTGCTTAGGAACTGACATGCTGCAGTAATTAAATCCTAGTCTGATGGGTTTTCCTGTCTCCGTTTTGATACCTCCAGGCATACATCATCAGTTTTAACTTGAATATTCTTTTTTTTTTCTTTTTAGGACCTTCTATCCTACTCTCTTAGAGATGGTAAGTTTACCTAGCATTTGTTCTTTGTGAGAAAAGCCAAGTTTACATCTGATTCTTTAAAATGCTCCAAAAGCTCAAGGTACCATCCTATTTTATCTTAGCTTCCTTTACATCAAAAGCAGCACACTCTCTCCCTGCATCTAGTACAGGAAAAGCGACTATTTTATTAGAAATGACTGATAATAACTGTTAAAAATTGAACAGCTGTTCACCTCCTTACCTTCACTTGCTGTGCATTGGCATGCAAATGTATGTGATGGTAGAAGAGTTCTGAACTGAAATACCTAGAGCAGGGTGTTTTTTCTCCAGTGTTTCCAGGGGAGCCGGTGACCTCTTCCTTTAGGAAGGCAGTAAAGCTGTTATGAGAATCTCAGCCTAGCAAATTCTCTGCAGATTGCTTGTTGCCTAAAAGAAAAAAAAATATTCGGGGAATAAATTCCAGACTGTCCTGTGAAGCCTATTATAAATAAATGTGATTTTGCTCGTATATTATATTACACATAAAACAATTTTCTGGTTTAGAATCCATAACATGGATTAGTCTGATAAAAATTTTGAAATAAGGACTGTCTACTGAACAAAATGTGCATTTCTAAAAGAAGCCTGTTTTGTATCACTACTTGCATTTTTTAAACCTCTGTGTTTTAACATGTTCTCACAGGAAAGAACTCACTGGTTGCTGATTAGCCTGTTTCACTGCAGAACAAAGTACCATTTTTGTTCTTGCTTTATTTTTAATGGAAAACTGACAAGTCAGTTATTGCAAAACTGCTTATTTTGCTAAGCTGGAATTTAAAAGAAGTATATTTTCAAGCCTCGCTGACTTACTGCCAAGCTGGCTAAGTAAAAAGCTAAGCTGTGTATTAGCAGACAGGAAGCAAGAAGGCTACTCGTTAAAACACCTGCTTGGGCTTGCAAGACATGGCACATATCAGGGGTGAAGATAAATACTATCCTTATTTCTCAACTAAGCACACATTTTAAAAGTGGCGTTATTAAAGCCTGCTGAAGTAGTTTGGTATCTTGGTAATGACAGCAATAAATAAATAAACTTAATAGATTGCCAAATGCCATGCTTGATCTATGTGCAGCAGGTATCAGAAACACACTTTGTAGTTGGGCCTTGCTGGTATCTTCACCCAGCCCTAGAAAAGCAATTGCATTTTTTATCCCAGACTGCACCAAGAACCCTTTACAAAAGCCTACCATCAGCAAGCAGCAGGTGCTACTCAGAGAAACACATTAAAACAACAAGAGCTGGCACAAATAATTTAAAATATATTGAATTTAAAATGTCTTTTCTTTAAGAACACCTGCTTATAAGCTCAGGAGTAATTATTTTTCCTATTGCGTGTTGTCCGAGTGCACTGTCCACTCCTGCATCTCTAGCGGTGAAGTATAAATGCAAGCCACTGTCAGTGATGCTGCTAGGTGAGCCGGTGTGTAGTTTTAAACTCCAGTTTTAAACTCCTCCTCCTGCCAACAAGATGAACTGAATATAAAGCTTTTGCGTGAAGGCGCATTTTTACAAGATACCACTGGTGCATAGTTGAGGTGTACTGTGTCATGCTACCCAGAAAATTATTTATATATTTGATATGTCCAGTTAGGACTTGCTGCAGCACTTCTCTGTTTAGAAGACAGATGCAGCCTATCCAGAGCCAAAACACCTCTGTCACAGAGGATGAAGACCGAAGGGTTTGAGATCCTTTTTCTACCCTGGAGGCAATTACCTTGTGTAGTGACTCTATTCACAGTATGCGGTTTGCAGGGATGAAGGGTTTTCCATTTATCACTTCTCTCAATAGTAGGAGTTGTCTTCAAACACATGGAAGACAAAGAGGGCCTGAGAGAAGGCGCCATGCTTGTATGTGACATGGTCCTCTAGCACAGCTGAGTGCACCACTCGCTATTTAATCTGGTGCGATGAAGACCGATTGATTTCCTGGGCTCCCCTCTGTTTAAGGGTACTACGATGCTCGAGCGAGGGTGTTGATCTGCCACATCACCTGGCTGCTGAGAATCCCCTTGGAGGAGCTGGAAGCCCTGGAGGAATCTCTGCTTGAGAGCCTGAAGGAACAAAATGAGGAAGAGTCAGAGTAAGAACATTTGGGTTGACTATGGGATGAAAAAACACTGCCAGTGCTTGAAAGCTTAGCAGTAATTACTTGTGCCTAAGTCCAGTCTCTGATCACTCCCCCCCATGGCTCTTAGCGTAATCATTTATGGCTTGATTAGAGTTGCAGAGCCCATTTTGGCTGTGCTGAGAAACAGGAGAGCTCAGCATTTTTAAAATCAGAGCTGAGACCCAACCTTGCAAGCTGGTAAAGGCACTGAACTGCTTCATTTCCTTGTTCCAGTTGCCTCTCCTAGACTGTAGGTTATGCTTAAATACATCACAAAGATCTTGTATCTCTTATCTCTTGGCCCAATATTCTTCAGATAGAACTGCCTCTTGCAGAGTGAAGTTCCTATAAATTTCAGGATTAATCCTCAGCTGCTCATGTTCTATGGATCTGCCCTTCTCTGTATCCTGTTTGAGAGACAGCTGTCTAACTCCTTTTGAAGGTAGATCTTGAGGGCAACAATCTGCATCTTTAGATACTTATGGGCCTGACTCCTAACTCTGTGTTGTTAATATGAGATTCTTTCTCTTAATCACCAGTTCTTAGATGTGAAACAGCCCAAATGTTGGTATCTATAAGAAATGTAGTATTTTTATATTCCACTTAATCAGGCAGGAATTGTGTGAAGGTTTAGCAATATGTAAGGCAGTAAACATGTCCATAGGCAACTTTCAAGGGACGGTTTAATATTTTTATCTATCTGTCAACTCAGCAAACTGGTTATGCAATTAATCTGAGTGCTAATGAAGGCTTTAATCAACGTCCCTGACACAGTACAGTTCAGACGTTACCGGGGGTTTAGCATAGTCTTTCAGTTATAACTTTATTTAAATAAAGCTTAACTTTATAGTGCAGTGTAAAAAGGGAAAGTCAAAATAATCTCAGAGATAGTCTCAAAGACTGCTAAACAGGATCCCATTTGGCCTGCAGGAGCAAGGGTTGGTATTAATGGGGACGGTTTTGCTGTGGCTTGTGGAAACAAACTCAATGCTGGGCCTTTAGCATGGGAAAACACTGATGCTGAGGGTGGGGTGTCGCTTGTAAAGATGATGCGCCAATACCTAATTCTCTATCAACTGGACTGTGGCTCCTGTAGCACAAGCCAAAAAGATAGCAGCGTGTCTGATAACAGCAAGAGCGACTGGAGAATTCCACGGCATACCTACAAGCGTGGCTTTCAAACGTTGCAGCTAGCCCAGTGGGTTTTGTGCATACCTGGGGTGGTGAAAGCTATGGATTTCCATCTTGTTCTTCGCCCAAGTTGCAGCCACAGAAGTAAATACCCATTAGAGAAAAGGGAAAAAAATCTTTATAGCGAGAGGAAGTCCAAGACTGCAGCGCAAACACATTCATTACTGCAGTGCTAAAACAAGGCTGACATTTGTGGGGAATCGATGACCCTTTGTTTGTTTTAAAGTTAGGAGTCAATGGGGAAAGGAAGCGGAACATAAACCCGTCACTGCTTTGACCTCACAGACTTTTGGGGCGGGGAAGACATGAACATCTGCTTAGGATGCTTCCAGCTTTGGCCATCCACTGGAAGAGGTTTTGGAACAGTAACAACCAAACAGGGTTTTGGCAGCTTCTGCATAGGTGTTTTTTACTGATATTTGTTAACAAAAGGTTTTGCTTCTGCCTTTGCTGCAGTGGGTGTGTTGGGCTGTGGCCCAGAATGCGGAAGGTTAAATGGACAGTATGGTCACCTATAGAGCAATACTCCAAACACTTAAATCCATCGTACTAGCACCAAGCATGTCCTGACTCGCAGGCGTGAACCCCTCTTTTGTACACGGTTCTGTAAGAAACTGGAAAATACAGCATCAGTTGCTCACTAACGTGTACTCCTCCCACTGTTCGTCACTGGAAAATGACCTGAAATTCCACCTGTAAAATCTCTCTGAACATAATTTATGGTTCAGGCAAGAAGCTGCACATCCAAGATCACTGAGGGCAGAGAAGTACCAGAAGAGGCAGTTAATTACTGTAGTGGATAAAAAGCAGTCTGGTAATCAAGTGATAATTGTAATGCAGAAGCTATTAGGAAAGCAACTGTCAGAAGCAGTTGCTAGCAGCTATGGAAGGAAGCAATGACAGGTAAAATTTCTCATGGCAGTGGTTTTCCCTACTGCATCTTCAGGCAAGATTTAGCTGCAAACTATCTTCCTACCCACATAAGTCAAATTGCTCATTACTGCAACTAAAGCCAGGTTAGTCGTATCTCAGCTCTCTTGATGTCATTATTTTCAGCCTGAGACAACAGCACATTGACTATAAAAGCTGATGACCCACTACATAGAACGGAAATTGCTGGATATTGCCAACTTAGGTATTATCAGTCAGACTGCAGCACTTATTTAAGGAACTCCAGGAGCCATTTTTCCGAAGCCAGGCATTCAGATTGGTGACTGCATGCACAACTGGTGCATACCAAACACCTCTTTGGGGTTGCAGAAGGTGAATGTGGTTATACAGAGATTGCTGAAGAGGTAGCTATCGCAGGCCACACTGTTGTTCTCTGCAGACAGCTACATTTGCTGCTGCAGAAGGTAATACACAATGTTTTTTGGAGAACCTCTGTGGAGACAAAGTCTCCGTGCCATGCAAGTCAGTGGGAGTTTTGCCATTGACTTCAGCGGCGCAGGGATTTCACCCACTGTGCTTCATTCTCCTCCTGCTGTGTTTTACAAAGCTGCATATTGTTTGGGACTCATCTAAAATTGTCTTTATCAAAATTACAGTGTGCTTAGGGGGTTCCAGGAAGGATTAGGCAATTATATGGATAATGAAAATCCACAATTAGGCTAGGATTAAGAGGGAAAATATCCAAGTTTGGAAGCAAGATAAATTCTTGTGTTTCAAGGCCCAGATTAACAGCTGCATAAGCAGGCTAGAAGGAACCTTCCTCTGTAAACAACTTATTCCAGTATCGTTTGTTTCTCACACTTTCCTCTGAAGTAGGAAGTATTTCTCATAAGAGAGAAACCAAAGACAGTTGGAGAGAAGCCAAAAGGAGTGCCTAATAAACGATATTTGTTCCTTTTAGGTTTATTTACCTGTTTCTGATAAGCTTGTTAAAATATAGCTTAAATGCACACGGACAAATGAACTAATGACTGTGTTTAATACCTGTTGTATTTTTATATTGCAATGTGCAATTAGAAAGCAGCTCAATGTAAACGTTGTTGGAAAATAGTTTAATCCCATCTCTTTGTTAGCACAAATTATCTCTATTCCCTTTTGTTTCAAACACTTTTCCCTGCTTCCACTTAGCTTTCTTGTGTTTTATTTTAAGACACATAGGCAGTATATAGTTACTGAAATGCTTTTGACTTTTTGTTTCTTTTCTTTACAAGCTTCAGCCCTATTAGGAAGGGTTTTCCAAGTAAGTAACATCTGTTGGCTTTTGTCAGCAATTAAATCGTTTCAGTTTAAATCTGTGGGTTTATGTCCATGCTCGTAAATCTGATTGTGTTGTCACAGTCCACACCTGCACGTTACTTTTTACTGTTCCCAGTAGGGAAATTACAGTGAGGGGAATAAAAGCAGATTCTGCTGCAGCATCGTTATCCATCAGGCTTTTCTGTCAGCTTTTATGCTTCTAATCCCCCCGCAGAACTGCAGAAGTATCAAGAAAAAAGAAGGAAAGAAGAAAAAAGCTGAAAAGATACCTGCTGATCGGTTTGGCAACCGTTGGGGGCGGAACAGTGATCGGTGAGGCTGCCCTAGGCATTTTGGAGACTCGCTCCTGAATTGCATGCACAGCTCTAGGGACCGAGGGCAGGGTGTCCGAATTACGCATTCAGCAACAGAAGCCACCGTAACTTTTAGCCCAGGCTCTAATTTTAAAGCCTCCACTGCTTTTCTTTGCCAGGCTGAAGGTAGTATGTCACTTCAGATACCAAAAAAACACCCCAAAGAAAAAAACAACAAAAAAGAAACCCAAAAGAAACCTCAAATTCAAGAAAAGTATTTTCAGCCACATGAAAGTAAAACTGAAAGAATTAGCTGTCAAATTTATTGCAGTGTCACTTCACTGGCTGGGGGAAATATCAAACTGAGGTTGTCACCCTTAAAAAAATGTTTTATCCTCTTTTGCTTTTGTGTTACAAAAGGATCAGAACTTCAATTCCTAAATTCAGAACAGTGTGAGACTAGATCCATGTTTCCTAAGCAAATAGGGCATAGCTCACCCCAGTCTACCACACATTCTTCCTTTGACTTTTAAATTATTCTTCATTTCTACTGAAGTCAGTCAAAGAATCTGTGCAGAGGTTCAGGGTCTGGGGAGGGTCCCAGAAAGCCCCTTTATGGGTGAGGCAAAGACAACCATCATTTGTACTCTTTCAGTAGCTTTAGCAGTGCTCGCACAGCACAGGGAAATGGCTGCCTGATGTTTGTAAGTGATAATAATTTGGTGATATTACTTGTTACCTCTTCAGGCTTGACGGGGGGTCTTGCTGCCCCTCTGGTTGCTGCGGGAGCTGCTACTATCATCGGAGGTGCTGGAGCAGCTGCTTTAGGTTCGACTGCTGGAATTGCTGTCATGGCATCGCTTTTTGGAGCAGCTGGAGCTGGTCTTACTGGTAAGAGAGTGACCGCACATTTCTCAGCAACTGAGGCCCTGGATCATGTCTGCAAATGCAGAGCTAATGGCTTAACTGAGCTCTGCAGAGCAAGGGAAGCAATTTGAGGTGTAATCTTGCAACTGTGAAATTTTTATTTCAGTGCTGATTAAGATACTGTGTAGCCCCTGATGACCAAGTAGGAAAAGAATATTTGGTATATGGCTAATGAAGGAAATGAAAACTTGCTGCTTTGGATTAGAAAGATGCTGCTGTGGAGAGCAGCAGTTGTTACAGCTGATATCTGATCCGCAGCAGAGAAGCCTTCTGCTGGGATTCCCTCAGATCACACAAGCTCAGAAGGGTCATGTTGGCTCCATACCAAGCTCTAAGTAATGCATGGACTCGCTGAGGGTTTTGGAAAGGGAAAAAAAATCCCAAACTACCCAAATTACCCAAGTAATTTCTTACTAACTTCTACTGTCAGCAGTCTGTCCTTGCTGTGCGATTTCTGAGAGTCGTGTTTCTGCCTTGCTGTGTGTAGGATACAAGATGAAGAAGCGTGTGGGAGCCATAGAAGAGTTTGAATTCCTCCCGCTTACTGAAGGCAAGCAGCTTCATATCACCATAGCAATTACTGGATGGCTGTGCACTGGCAAATATGGTAAGAACAAGACGAGGAACCCGAGAGGAGCCTGGAGAGCCATGTCTCTTTTCCACTCCAGGTCATGTTTGTGCTCTCAGACAGTGTTTGTAGCACCATGTCTTCCCCACAGTTGTGTGGCCTGTTGAGTAGAAGAGATCAACTCTCAATTTGTAACCCAATCTGCAATCCCAATTAACACAGAGGGAAGAGAGAGGGCAGTAAATTGATAGTGATAGTAGGATTGGCAGTAATCACAGCAGGATTGTTTCTGTTAATATAAGCTGTCTGGTTTTGCTAGGAAAGGTGTGTTTGGGGTGGATGATTCCAGCACTAGTACAAAGTATCACACCTATCTCTGAGACCTTATGCTTCTCCTCCAGCAATTAACAGAAAACAGTGTCTTTTTTTCTTTCTTGGTATCTGCCAGATAATGAGGTTTATTGGCAAGAAAGTTCTGTCAAGTAAATCCTGTTAAGCACAGCACTCAGGAGGTGAACTTTCAGGCAGCAACCTTGAAAGGCCTATAGTGTTTTATTTTCCTGTATAGCTCGTCATATAAAATATGTCAACTGTCTGCTGATGTGTTCAGCAACCTGACTGAACAGCTGCCAATTTATTCAGAAGCGTCACAGTTAACACTGGATATCATTAATGCAGAAGGATGTCTCTGTCCTGTGGCTTGTTAGGTTGCAGCTTGCTGTCAGAGTAAGGTTATTTTCACTTTGCAGTACTGCGCTTTGGCTTTTCTCATCTTCTGCTTTCCAGGGGTCCAAATCCTTGGGGGTGGAGGGCTCCCAGGCACTCTTACAAAGAGAAGGGTGTCCCTTCAGGAACTTTTTTGTGTCTGTTTGCCCTTAAAAGGGAGTTACAAACGACACGCATTCTTCTTCCATAACTAGCAATCTGCTATAATGTTTAAAAAAGCAAAACTAGAATTGTTGTCCGTTTTCCTCCTTGCAGCTGTGTCTGCCTATGCACACTGGCATAGACAGAGGGACTGAGGACAGGATTTTTATGGAATTTGTTACCTTGTGATTTTTGAGCTCCCACTAACTGCCTATCTGTACGATCGCAAATCTGACAGTATATTGTTGCGCGATCTGGCATGGGGCCCGCTTGTGCCATTTTGGCCAGCAGCTGCCTCAACCTGCCCTGCATTGTTTGGGGAAGGAACTGTGTGGGAAGGGTTGTCGTTAATTAAGATGAAAAATCTGCTCTGCCCTTCAGAGTTCATCTGCCATTAATAGCATTGCCAGGCCCCTCCTGGCCACTTATTACAAGCTACGCTACAGACAGGAGAGAGAGTATGGCTTAAAAATTGTTCTTTCAGCCAAAAATTAGGCTTGCACAGTGTAAATTAGCCATTATCTCTCAAACATCCAGGCACTGCTTTTGATTAGCATCTGGAGGGAAAAAATTAAGCTGAAGTGCCTAACTAGGCTAGATGGCAAAGTAAAAATAATTGCAGTCTGGACCTGCAAAGGCAGATTCCTCGTTTTCAGACCGAACCATTAATGCAGTCCTTGCCCGCCTAACTGAAGTGCTGGGAAGATGCTCTGCAATAGATTTTTGACAAGATCTTACGTATTTTCTGTTTCTCTGGTCCCACTGAACTTGGTCTGTGCAGCCGTTCAGCACTTCATCTTTCTCAGGACAGGCCCTCCCTTGGTCTCTGTAAGAAGATGGAGCTGCAGGACCTTGCCTGATGGTAGTCTGATGGTAGGAGGAACGTCCTTAATACCTGACATAATTAGTGTTAACGTCCATCTGTCTTGGCAGTCTCTGAGGCAATTGAACAGGTCATGAAGCCGGAGCCTGTCCATGGTGAAGACTCTTTGCCAAGGCAGCTAAAGCTATGGCCTTATTTACAAAACCCACATTTGTTGTGAAAGAGTGGAATAGGGAGTCTAAATCTAACCGCATTTTAAAATATGATTCCTGATTATCACAGCATATCAGTACATGCCAGTATCCTGCAGCTTCTTTTCTGAGTTTTTGTTGGACTCATCTTGCCAGGCGTCAGCCATTGTTGCGTTTTCTCTGAACATGAATTCCATCTTTGCAACCTTTCTCAGGGAGCTTCACAGCACCATGGACCAGCATGTTGCAATCGAGCGAGCAGTATTGTCTGGCCTGGGAATCCAAGTACTTGATGGAGCTTGGCAACGCCTTAGATTCCCTTCTGAATGGTTTTGTGAACATGATGGCTCAAGAAGCCCTAAAATTCACTGTCTTGTCAGGTGAGAACCTACATTGTCTCAGGTCTGCTTGAGCGGCTCTTGTGCAGTTTGACTGTTGGTGTCTGTTTAAAGGAGCTTTCCTAGACAAGGAAGATTTCTGAGAAGGCATCTCCCTTGGCAATATTGGTACCGCCCTGCAGAAGTGGCCTGAGAAGCTTCTCTGCCACACCTGTAATTTGCATTTGCTTTCCTGGATTGCTGTGCCTCTGTGTCATTGACTCGTTCTGTTAAAATTACAGCTGGAAACGCCTGCCTTCACGCACGACTGTGTTTATTTCTCTATGTTATTACATTTTTACTGCTTTACATAAACCTTTCAAACGTGGAGGTTACATTCATGTATAGCGTCTGTTTGCCTCCGTATGAGAACATCACATTCTTTCTTATCTTTAGTCTAGCACAACGTTTCTCAGATCAGCTCTTGAGAAAGAAGAACTGGAAATGACAGAAGGTCCTGGGTTTAGCTTTTAACTTTTAACTTCAGTGAACCGTCTTGCTTTTGATGTTTCTTAAGAGCAGCCCAGATTTGTGACTATGCCGTGCTGTTTGCTTTGTGTGTTGCAGGTATTGTAACGGCCTTGACTTGGCCAACGTCGCTCTTGACTGTTGCCAATGTCATTGACAACCCCTGGGGAGTGTGTCTCCATCGGTCTGCTGAAGTAGGCAAACACCTAGCACATATCCTGCTCAGTCGACAGCAGGTAATTGGCTAGAAATTATCCAGGAATAATGCCTGGAAGGGATTTGGCCCACGGAGGTTAAGTTTTACAGTCATGCTAGTTAACTATCAAGTGGTATCTTTCCAGGGAGACAAAAATTAACAATAAACTGAAAAATGAAAAAACGCTGCATGAAGGTGACCAGCATGTGTCTGGTTCATTGGGGAACAATAGGAAGTCCCAAGTGAATCAGAGAATTCCTGCTAAGATCTGTTCCATTTAACCTAAAGCTTTTCTAAATGAAGAAGAGATCTAGATCATAAATGACAAGTGGCTTGACTATGTCACAAAACAGCCAGGCCAACTCCCCTAGTGGAAATCTGAGAACACAAGGTAAAGATAGGTGAAAAGGAAAAGAGAATACTGAGCATTAAAAATATTCACTGATAATTAAGAGGCAGTAGCAAAACAATGTAAGAGAAGACTGTGCAGCAGCAGATGCACCGTGAGCTGTGTTTTTGCCTACAGAGAAGTGGAATGGGCTGATACTTCAAAGAAGTGACAGAAGTTATTAAGCCTCCCTGCGAAGGCTTGCAAAAGACATTCCTGCCCCCCAAAACCTGCCATTATTTGCTGGGCTATCCCTGGCATGGAGGGAGGCTCCTTTCTGCCAGCCACGTGTTCATCTCACAGGCACGCTAGTCCTGTATCCATTTGTAGAGGAGCCCTGTGGGAGTTGTGGCCCCCAAGCTGCGTGTCATAAATAACAGTGTGAAACAGCAGAGTAGAAACAAACTTGATTTCTCATAAAAATACAATCCCGGGAAAGGCAATAAACTTTATTTCATACAAGCCCTTTGTTTTGCCTGGGGGCATTTGTTACTGCCTTTTAAGCATTCGCTATTGTGAAAACACACATTCCAATGTGCTGGGGTGTCTAAAACTGTTTAGCGTGATATCTAGGGAGTCTATCGCACACCTGCTCCCTGGTTAATACAAAGGCCATTTTTCATTGCTGTTGAGATTAGGCTGCCTTTGATCGTACAGAAAATCTTATTAGGCTATTAAAAATAAAAGCTTACCCCACGTCATTTTTTGTAACAACAGCCACACAAGTGGTGCTGCTGTTCGGTCTAGAAGTGGTCAATATTTCTGTATCGCAGCTTCTTCTTCTGTTCATTGAAACATTTCTAGGAAAATTTTTGCCCCTTGAATTAGGCTTTCATTTGGAGATTTCAAAACAATGACAGCGTCTGTTTTGTTTCTGTTTGAAACATCCGCTTTGTCGTAACTTCTGATCCTTAGATTCTTTCAACTGATTTTCTGCATATCAAAAAATACAAAATACCCAGATATGCAGAATTCTCAATATTGAACTGTGCATAATTTTGAGGATACATAATCCCTTTAAAATCAACCAACCTGCTCAAACGTTTAAACGATCATGCACAAGGATAAGTGCTTTGCCTGTCAGGGTCTTGGGGATCCTGTGGCCAGTCTCTCGGTGTAGAACAGTATTTGATGGCGTTCTCTCCTTTCCTTCTTCCTTAGGGCAAGCGACCTGTCACATTGATTGGCTTCAGTCTGGGTGCAAGAGTCATTTACTTCTGCCTGCAGGAGATGGCTCAAGAAAAAGGTAAAGTTCACCTTCTAACCTTTTTCTCCTTTATTTTCCTTACTGCTGGTAGAGAAGTTTTTCTTCCAAGAGGAAGAGTTCTTCTGGAACAGAGCTTGGGTTTTTTAGGATAGGACAGAAACCTAAAAAAGTGGTTTTGGAATGCATTTGGAAGCAAAGTCTTCTGTTATTTCCACTAAATTCTTCTGTTATTTCCACCAGCTCAGGGGATTAAATCAGCTCTCTTCAGTTGAGGTTCTCCAGTGTGTCAGTTTGGTCTCCAGTCTGTAAACAACAACTTGACATTTCGTGACATTTGACTGCTAGATCAGTCTGTGAGCTGCCCACACGCCACCGTGATCTTGGCAGAAGATGCTTTGCCTTTATTGGAAGCTCTCTGTAGCTATTGTATCTGATTCCCTGAGCCCTTCCTTCCATTTAAGTCACTGAAATGCCACTGTCATCTGCTATTTTCACGGTAATTTTTCCCCAAAGTCAAGTATAAAACCATCTGTCAATTTATTACCCGTTGTGGTTCTGTTTATTAATAGATTCTATTTTTAATTTAGAAAAATAATAAAAGCATTATGATCAGTTGATGTAAATTGCATCTTGGAGTTGAGTCAGTAGTGAGTGTGTGCGTGCAGCCTGCCTTCCCCCCTATGTAGCTAATTTAATTCATTAACCATTTAGCCTCACAGAGTTGCTAATAAATAAGGAGCTTTATAAAGGAAAATGTTCAATAAAGTCCAAGAAAGTGGGAATAGAGTCAAGTGGAGATGGAGAAGGTCAGCATTTTTTCTGTTGACAGCTGTGTACCAGAACTTCTCTTCTAGTTTAAGATGGAAGTCCTCAAATACAGGAATTCTGTTCTCAAAATAAATCTAAATCAAATCCAGAATGATCCTAATGGAGTTACACTCAAGCCAGAACCCAGATCCTAATCTGGCCCTAGATCTACTCTTTCTGTGTCCTAAGAATGCCAGGGGCTGAGATATTTTCAGGCTTTTATTTCATGGTCTGCAGTCTCTTGCTGGAATAATGTGGGACCGTAGCTAAGTAATACGTGAAAGGAAATCGTTAGGGGTCTTTAAGGTTGGCTGCCATTCTAAAGAAATCTAAGCATCGTAATTATGTATCATAGCAGCTCCCCACTGTACACTAATTTTTCAGTTCCTTAATTGAATTATGAAAGCTGAGCTGTTTGCGAGATGAAAAGCAGCATGTTTAGTGCAGATTGCCAAGGCGTTTTTCACATGCACATTCCAGCGCAAGCCGCAGAAGGAATGGAGCTGGGACCTGGGACATCTGAGACTGATTTGGGTTTGGACTTGGACGTTTCAAAAGAAATACAAGGCCTAGTCATGCAGGCCTTTTGTATCCAGATGGCAGTGGCATTTCTGAGGACAAATAACTAATCATGGATTATCCAGTGAAACACCATAGCAGAAACTCCAATTCTGTTAAAAGAAAATGCTGTTCTGCAAAGCAATTAAATAACCTTTGGGATACTTCATCACCAATGACTTTGGAAGCCAGAGCTTAGTAGGTTTCCAGAAAATGACATTACAGCAGAAGATGTAGTAACAACCCGCCAGAGACAAGTTACTATGTGGGAGAAGCACTGGTCTGATTTCTTCGTCACGATTCCCATGCATTTTAGTAAATAAGAAGTGTAAACTAATGAAAATTGATAATGGCCTGAAGCTGAACCTGGAAGCCGTACTGCGCTCGATAGGAGTGAGGTATTGCACATTACGTATTTGTCTAATACTGATCACAGTGTTCTACAGAATCGCGTGTGAGACCAGTATCACCACTGGGTTACCACCTCTGTGGTGCTTCGGTATCAGGAACACCGCTGCCAAACCCTGCCATGAAACACTGTCCTTGGCACTGCAGTTGTACAGTGCCCAGAGAGAGGTAAATTCCAGCCCTGTTCTCTTTTCAGTGAGGACTAACACGATGAGAAACTTTCCTCTTTGCCCCGTGAGTTGTACCCTAAAGGCACAGCAAAGCCTAGCTCCCGAGGACTGGCTGAGTATTTTTCAGCCAAGGCTGAACATTTTTATTCTGAGCAAGAAATAAGCTGTACAAAGCACTGGAGAAACAAAAGCTTCCAATATCTTGCCCAAATGTTCAGGATCCTGATGAATTAGCTATTTGTTTATTCAGTTGGCTCACACTGTGGCCATGGAATTTAGTACCTTGGTTGGAACAAGCTCCCCGTTCGCAAGGCTCTGGGTTTCTTTTTCATTGCCCATGATTATGGGAACAGGACTTTATTGCTCACAGATTACACTAACAAAATTGAATTGCTTTTTGCTGTTCTCTTGATTGGTGCAAAATTTGCTTTGCAGTAAGAAATAGTACCACGAGAGCTCTTTTGGATTGTTGTCAGGCGCTGGGATTTACACTGCAGCGAAAGATGCAGGCACTGCAGGCAGCTCCAAGTCTTTTACCGCTATTAAGGAACAGAAAGCAACTGATATACATTTTAAAAGTCTAGCCAGGCAGCACCCTTCCATCATAACTTGATGTAGTATGTAGTCATTCTCACTTTCACTTCCCCGTAAACTTCAGCGTATTATTTTACAAATGGTTTAGCTCACATCTTGTACACGCTGGTCTCTCACAGGTGGTGAGTACAGATTTGGTGTGCTGTGCCCCTGAGTCTCCCAAGACGTGCGCTGCTGTGAATTTCATTTAACTGCTATGGCATCAAGTGCTTGATCTCTCTTTACAAAGAAGATTTATGAATAAATAATAATCTGTTGTTTAGGGGTTTAGGAAAGTAGCAGAGCTGCCCAATATTTCTCATTCAATAATTATTTCTACTGAAATTCCCCAGTTGCAGCTGTCTGATAAGAGAGGAAGATTTATAACACTTAAAAGTCAACATTCCTTTTCAGCAAATTGAGCCCTGGGCATTCAGGTTAAAGTACCTTTCCAGAAAATCATTGATAGATTATCATTTTGTGTTATCAAACGCCTTCACTGTTGCTAGTTCCCAATCAATATTAAGAATCTGGGGGTTTTCTGTTGCATGAACGGGTCATGTTTTTCACGAGCTCAGCTCTAAGGGCTGGTTGTTGGGGGAGTTTATCGTGCGTAATATATGACAACGTTTGCTCGCTATGTGGGATGTCAGTCCCTTTCACCTGTTTCAAAGCGTAATAGTTCAGCTCTGTGCAAACCCAGATCATCAACTTTCCACAGGTCTGCTGCTTGAACTGCATCTTTCTGGGCAGAGGCCAGGCCACTTCTCCCTCTTGCTGTCAGCCTTTCACTGCCTCAGGATCTCAAATTTTTGTGTTTACTGACTCCAGCTGGAACTGCGGACACTGACATTTACACAAAATGATGTTTAAGATCCTCCTTCTCATTGTTTTTGTCTTTAAGATTTAAACCACAGAAATTATGATTTTTCTGTAGTGTACATCAGAACATACCCCTCCTTCATGTACCTGTAAAGATCTATTTTCTGATCCGTCTTCGAACTCTGAGCTGTTCTGCTTTCATCTTAATAGATTCTCAAGGGATCATTGAAGATGTGGTCTTACTGGGAGCTCCAGTGGAAGGAGAAGCAAAGTACTGGAGAGCTATCACAAAAGTGGTGTCGGGCAGGATCGTAAATGGTTATTGCAGGTCTGTATGTGCTCAGTCCCCTGCTTCGTTATCCTAGCGTCACCTTGAAATGCTTTTGTACATTTATCCCTTTTCAATATTTTGTAAGTGAATATTTGTTCAGCTGGTGAGTACCTTGATTCAGTAGCGCCAGAGCCAGCAGTGCCAGAGCCTCTTCCCTCCTGCAGATTACCTGGAGATGACAGTCTTCAGGAGACAGTCGAAGGCTGTTCTGTCTCCAGCTCTCCGCTGCTTGCAACACACGGCTACGCTGGAACCCCCAGGTGCTCAGTATGTTGGTCCTGTTCAAACGGTGGCAGTGTTATATCACCCTGGCAGCTTAAAGCTGGGTCAGTGTGTCTGTGTGCAAAATTTGACATATTCTAAGGCCCCTTTAAATCTCAGCTTTATGTAAAGGACTATAAATACAGCCGTTAAGTTTACTGACAGTTAAAGAATGCGAATTAAAATCTATAAAAGCTTTGAGATACAATTCACTAGAGGCTGCTTATGGGGAACAAGATGTGAAAATTGCAACGGAAGGGAAGGAGCTCAAGCAAATTGAAGATTTTTTTGTATCTAGACTCAGTTTCTGGTCAAGACAGTCCATGTGAACAAGGTATTTTACTTACAAAGGAGGTATAGCTGGAATAGCTGTAGCAAATTCACTAAGGATGTGAAAGAATAGAAAGGTTACCTTGAAACCAAATATCAGCCTTTTAAAACTGTGCAGACAACTGCTATGCAGAGTTGTGAGAGCTGCTGGGTGAGAAGAGGGAGATTCAGAGGCATGAAACAGCTGAAGCAATCTTTTAAAAGCTATTAAGGATTCAAGTGACAGTATCCAATCTAATGACTGTGTACTGGAAGATAACTGTGACAAGAACACTGCTTACCAGCACAATTAGAAGAGGGGAAATTAAAGCGAAGGAATGAAGCAGGAAGACTAAGAGCATGGGAAAATAAATTGAGAAATAAGCAGGCAAGAAGATTAGCAAAGAACATGTAACTGCAAGTCAAGACAGCGTATAAAGCCACGAGCCCTTAGGCCAAGGACAGCTGAAAATGCTGTTGCTACTCTCCATACACACGTACATATGTAAGCCTACATACATATGAGTAAGAGGAGTATTGTATTACTCTGCATCTAACATAGTATATTAATTTACAAAGAAGAACTAAATAGAAGAATTAAAAGCATTCACGATGAAAACAACAAATTACTAATCCCATCTGTCAGGCTGAAAATTTTGTTTTTGTCCTTTTTGGATCACAGGGGGTTTTACAGATGCTGGATGTGCACACCAGTTACAGTATTTCTTCATGCAACATAAGGAAAAAGCAATTGCTGCCTCCTTAGGAGTGCTTCTGTACTCCTCCAAGAAGCCATAAATGAGAGCAATTGTTGCATATAACTGAATTTCCCCTGGCAAATATCGTTCCCCCCTGTGTTATACAAAAATCAATTTCACTGCAAAAAGTTCAGTGTATTCACTTCCTACAATATAAAAAAAAAAACAAACTTGTTATAGTTTCAAGGCCTGCGTGTGCCGTTGGAATAAAAATAGCATGCGTGTTTGTAAAATAGTATGTGTACAGTGTGTGCAGTAATTTGGTTAGTCTCTGCTTTGGCAAGCCCGTGTCTTGAATGTTGAATGAAAAATGATGTAGAAATTGTAGCTTGTTGCTCACAAATAGGAAGAAACAGGTGAGGAGACTGTCAGGAAATATTCCACTACGGTGGTTCTCTACTTTGCCCTCAGATGGTGAATTTGCGGGTTATTCAGTTCGCATGAGGGGCAGCTAGATTTAACTGAGAGATAAATGGAGAATTTATGTGAGGATATGGGATAGGAGAGAAGCATTATACAAACATTTTGAGGCAAGACCTCACCTGATTCTGATTTCTCTGGTCTCTTGCTTATACAAATGGTGGCTTTGTTCCGTCACTTCAGGAGTGGGGTCAGATGGGTCAGATGAATTACATTGAATAGAATTCCTGCAAGATCAGATTTGGGCCCAATTTGTTGAGCTTCAGTCCAGTGTAGCTTGTCTCCTTCGGCTTTAAAGTCTGAAAGGACACATGGAGAGAGAAAGCCAGCTGTCAGAGCTGTCCCATCCCCTTTCACAGCAGGGCTACAAATTCCTACAGGGAAACCTTAACCACATTAGTTAGACTTTTTAAAATCTAGCTTTTCAAAAACTCAGCTTTTGAAAGAACCCATGCCTGAGTAGCATGGATGCATTGCAGAGATTTTGCAGAGCTCTGCCTAGTTACAACTTCTAGCATAGACCATTTTGGAGTGGACAGGAGCAGCCAAGAACGGCCACCTGCGCCGGTGCAGTTCACCTGCTGCCATCACAGGGTACAAATACCACTTATATCCAGCTTATATCTACTCTATAGAGTGTAGTGGCATTTAGATGCCCGGGTTTTACACTGTTGCTCAGCGCAGGAGAGGAGGGTATGTACTTCCCAAGGACGCATCTCATCCATGCCATAGTCTGCCCTGAAACTGTCACGGTGACTTATGGCAATACTTCCCAGTAGAACAAACTCTTCCTAGTTCTGTCATTGAAACCATGTATTTATACAGTACCTATAAATCAGGAGCACTCTGAGGAGCTTCGCAGTCAATACTTATGTCAGCAACATTGGTATTTGTAGGCCTCATCACGTTTACAGCTGCCTACAGGTTGGAGAACTTCTACCTATTAGTACAGTAAAAAGATTACATATGTGAATGTATTGCAATCTCTAAGCAAATACAGAAATAAGTAGAAGGGTCTGATTTTTAAACCTGCTGCACGTAATGAGACTACACCCATGAATTGGGATTAAATTCAGACTTACACTTCTGTGTCCCAGGAACCTGCCCTGAATTCGGCAGCTGCGCCGATTCCTACGTCGGACAAAGCTGCAGCAGGTCTTGGTCCAGACATCACACTGCTTCCTGGCCCTTCTACTCTCCTTGTGGTCTGAGGAGTCACCTATTGCATTGGTTTGGCCACAGGATTTATTCACGCTCTTCTTCTGCTCTGCTCCTAGGGGGGACTGGCTGCTGGGGTTTGTGTACAGAACCTCTTCTGTCCAGATCAACGTTGCAGGCCTCCAGCCAGTTGACTTGGATGACAGAAGGATGGTGAACATGGACCTTTCGTCTGTAGTAAGTAGTACTTCTTATATTCTCAGTTTTTTCCACCTGTCCTTTGCATAGAGCACTGTAACCTCCCACTCATTGATTAGGGGGAGATGGGATACTGAAGAGCACACCTCTGTGCACATTGTCCCTCTTTCCTTTGAGATAACTCTCAGCTCAGACTTCACTATAGAATTTGTTGGCCCAGCCAGTGCTCAGTATTGAGCAAAATAATGAGAATTTGCCTCTCTTGTTGGATATATTTGAGCTTTTTTGGTTCTGCTGTTATTCTCCAAAAAACACCTTGCTGTCTTGCAAGCCCCGGATCAGGAGGTAGGTAGGATCAGCAGCTGGGAAACCTGGAGCCCAAACACATGACTGCAGAGCAATCTTACCTTGGTGGAGCCTTCAGCGCTGTTCCGGTTCATACAAGGACAAGTTCATAGGCCTTGTACCTTGGTCCCCTGGATGGCATGGATGCCATGGCACAGGAACTAGTTTGTAATAACAGAAGCTCTGATGTCGATGGCGGGTTTGCTAGGTCCAGACCTGGGCTGATGCCTTTTTGGAGTGTAGGTCTCCAGGAAGCAGGAAGAGATTCTCCTGCACGTCTGGTAGACATTTAGTTTCCTCAAAGCTATCTGGTGTCGTTAATGATAAGCCACTATATTATATATCTAGCAATATTCAGCTCAATTACCTTATGCAAACTAATGACCTCATTGCCTTGTCCTTACTCATGAGTGAGCTCTTCCATAGAAAATCATGCAGAACTTGGTTTGTGTATTCATATTCACAGTAATCCTGGACATGCAATCTTGTTTTTCCATATCTTAATGTTTTAACTCATTTTTCACTCTCTGCAAACTGGACTGGAGGATGCTCAGCCCAGAGTTCAGGATGCTTCCATGGTCACTGTGCCTGCCGTCACTCCTCCCGAATGTCCCCACAAGCTGGTAGGGATTGTCAACGCTGCTCTGGAGCCGAAGGCACTTTTAAGTGCTTTCAGATTTTTTGGAGCACCAGCCCGCTAAGCCTATAAATATCCAACTGTTACCAGCTCATTTCATTCATTATAACTGAGTCCTTGCCAGAAAACACAGGGCTTAATGCTGTACAGATAAAATAGAGACTTTGCAGAACAAAATACAGGCTTCCCAGAAGGAAGTGGTATAGTAGAGGCTTTTAAACATGGTCCAGCAGTGTAGCTGTTCTTTTATCTTCGCATCTTACCGGGTTGTCTTGGTTAGCATTTCCAAATGCTCCCACATCCATTTTTTCACCGTCCCCAGAGCTGCCGTTAGTCGCCTGCGAGCAGTGACATCTGTTGCTGGCGCGAAAAGAAAATGGCGAAAGATGTCAAGCCATGGTGGCACTGGGGTGACTTTTCCTGTTAGCTCAGTCCGTGTTACTCTCCTCTTTTTGCCTTCCCTTCAGAGACCCTCTTGCTGTTGACCTTCTGCCTCCTGAGCTTTGAAACCCCCTGGAGTCCTGCAGGCTTTCTCCTGCCTGGCTGGCAGCAGCCTCTCCGTTTTTCCCCTGGAGGAGCGATATTTACATTTCAGCTAAACGAATAATGGTTGTGGAGCTGCTCTCTGCTAATCTTCTATTGTTGTGCATCCGTATCCATGCTGCGTGATGCCAACAGACAGTCCCAGCGCTGTTCCCATTTCAGAAAGAGCTGACACTTTCACTTGCTTAATCTTACTGCAAAGCATTGGTGGGAAAAAAGAGCAACCCCCGCAGGGCAAAAAACCTGTATTAAGAAAAGAAATACGGTGCAGATGAACATTTTAAAAGCAAAACGAGCAAGAGTGGGGAAGGAAATACTCTGGGGCAATGTTTTTTAAAATGGCAAGAAAGCAAAGATGGATTTTGCTGCAAATATAGTGCAGTAGCATAACAGAAATATATAGAGAGGTATTTGCTAGAACGGGGACCCGCTCCATCCCTGCAGATGCCCTTGCTGGAGGTCCCTGTGAGTCTCCTGCCACGAAGAAGAAAGGACAAGCTGTGATAGAAGAACAAAGCATAGATGACGCAAAGTTGCTAGTGTGCAAATATTATGCAGGCACCATAATTTGGAGCATCAGCCCGCTGAGCCTATAAATACCCAACAGTATTTTCAGCATCTCCCAGTCCATCCATGATGAAAACTGGACTGAATCGAAAGGGCTCGGTTCTCTTTGCTGTGGTAACATCAGAATCCTCAAATGAGTGGAGGACTAGGAGACCTCAGTATGAACAGGAGTTCACCTCCAAGGCATTTATGGCATGTCTCTCTTGATTAGTATGTTTTTTATCTGGCTGTCAGTAAAAGAACTGAGAGAAAAATGTCCTCCCACTCAGCAAATGCAGTTACAAAAGCCTTCCTAATGGTTACAATGGGACTGATTTATTCAGTAGCTTTATTTGACAGCACCTGTTACAGAGACCAAGGAAGTAATTGAGCTGTAGTGTATTAGATTGATTGCTGTTTGTTCAAATGGGATATTGTAGATTACGTTTTGCATTAACATTTGAATATTGCAGAAATGCTCAGAGTCAGAATGTAGGCAGAACATTTTCACGGAGGCTTACAAGTCAAGAAGGGTACTTAAGTTTCTCTGGGCAGTTTTAGCGCAGCAGAAACCAGGAATGAACCTGCAAGCTTGGGGACAGAAGGAATGCC
>NW_010522204.1:29751-42637 GCF_000687285.1 Phaethon lepturus
GCATGGATGGATCGTGAGAAGAGCTGCAGAAGTCTGTACTGTTCTGTTAGTCCAATGTGAAAATGGTCTTCGAGATCTTTAGACTATGATTAAGTTTTGCACCGACTTTAAAACCCCTTCCTTTCCCCTGCTTCCAATGGCAGTTAAATTCTCCTTTTCCTGTTCTTCAGCACGTTGTCTAGACGGCAGCTGCCTACCTGCTGCTGGTGCTCACAGATTCCTGTAAAGGCAACAGGCAGCACCACCAACTGAGAGTAGACCCTTCCTTAGTCTAACACCCGGAGTGCCAGAGCCGTGCGGTATACAGCCCGCGGGCAAAAGACACCAGGTACTCCTATCTCTCGCGCAGTCATTGCAACGGTACGTAGAGAAAACGTGCAATGCATTTCACAGCCATCTTCTCCTGCAGCACCGCTGCGCCGTGGAAGGCAAAACAGTAGAGCTTCTTTTTAGAATAATCTGTATCACACATCAGCACACCTTTGATTTTTCTCTCTTGAGATACCTCAAAAGCTTTTTACCTCTTCTTCTCTTTGCTGCTCTGAGCAGTGGGAAGGCTTTCTTTATGACACTGGTTAAAAACCAAGAAGAACTGATCTCTTTTTCCAAAAGCTCTCTCAAAAGAGGGGCCTAGTATTCCCATTATGAGGGAAGGCAAACAGATTCGAGGCAGTCTGGCCTTCAGCCAGGCAGGTACACAGCGTACATAAATACCATAAGCAGATGAAAAATCTGAATTTTGTGAAATCCAGCTGATGTGGCACATCTGTGAGTCAGGCTTTTTTCCCCAAAATGCATTAAACTCTGGGGTTTTCCCCTTGTATTCCCAAGACCTGCAGCAAACAACCAGGATTAATTAAGAACCCTGGGGAAGTCAAAAGGCAAAAGGCTGCCTATGTCTCATTACACCGTTGTTTCCCTTGTTTCAAACGAGCAGGTCACCTCCCATGGTGTCAGGCATTAACAGGATCAGAAGAGCAACAGCTAGGAGCAGAACCTGGCTTCAGGCAGCAGCTCGACGGAGCCTGGAGAGCCTTTTCTCATGTCTGGGGGACGTGCAAGTCTTTGTGGAAACCAGTCTGTTTGTCTGCTGGACTATGAGGTCACAGGGATGATTTCTTCCTCTTTGTACGTCCCTGCAACCCTGGAGTCTATCAGTGGCTTAGTTTTCCGTGATCCTTCTTGCTGTTTATTTGGGAGCTCCGAGAATCACACATTAAATACGTATTAAATACATATTTCCCTTTGGGATGCAAGCAGAGGGAGCTGGCAATGTCAGTATGTTAGAACAGAGGAAGAAACTGAAAAAGCTTTTCCAAAAGAGTGCAAATGGAGCCATTAACAACTTGTAGTTTGTTTTCTCTTTGTGGCAGACAAAAACTCAAAGGCTGCTGTCCCTCTTTGCTTCAGGACAGATGTATTGCTTGATCCTGATGTACGCTTTGGAAGGCTGGGGATATTTAGCTGCTTCTAAAAGGCAGAGAGAACCATTTTATAGCGCTCCTTGAGCCTTAATTTTGTAAGTGTGGTGCCAAAATACACATGCACACTGCCACTCAGGAGCATGGTGCTGTAACAGTGTGGCCTTCGTGCAGATTTTTAGAAGTAATTTTCCCATTTCCTCCATTCTGCCTGGAACATGTGTGTATTGTTTCACGGTGGGTTTTTGCAATGTCTGTTTGAGTGCACACAGTGTTTGGTCACCCCGACTACTCTGGGCAAAGCTGAATTTCTGGGACTGCACCCATCTCCTTCAGAAAGGCTGAGTTTCCCAAGTGCCACATCTTAGAAAGATTCATAGGTAGTTTATGTTTACATCAAATACAATTCAACATGCAAAATTTCCCATTCCATTTGAGTAACCAGCAAAGCTTTGATACCATTACATCTTTCTCCCATGGAGCATGACAGTTTGCATCACTTATCACCTTTTATAGATTTCTCTCTTACACTTTATGCATTAGAGCACCTTGCATTTGAAAACAGGACTGTTCTTGCAAAGCCAGACGTTGCAGACTCCATTCTTGACAGGTTTGCTGTCAACAGGTTTGTAGCTGTTGACTTTGCAAGCAGCTGTCCTGATCACAGAGACCTTAATTGAGCAGAACTACCATCAAAAGCAGTGGGAGTTTTCCCTAAGTGGCGTTAATAATGTTTGATTCTGCAAGAGCAGCTACACAAAGCACAGTAAGGTGAATTAAGGATAGAGAATTTAGGTTTCTTTTTCTTGTTTTGTGTTGGAACGCGAACGCTAACTCTGTATAATTTCTGTGTTCGGTTTTGAGCTTTGTTTCTAACCTCTTCAGCTAACACAGAAAGAAAATTCAGTTGCAACATCCAATTAAAAGTGTTAATGAAGTGGATGACGACCGACTTAGCTGACACATTGTGTACGTGAGGTTTTCTCCTGCGGCACAGTGTCAGCTAATGTGTTTGAGAACTTGCAATTACAACAGCATGTACTATTGATTCTAGCTGAATGTGGCTGCAGTACCACGAAGCTTACCCCTGCCTGCTGTCCCAGTGACATTAGGGTGAGGAAAACTTAAACTTCCTGCAGACCTCGGTGTGATGGAGTTGTAGGAGATCGCATTGCTAAGGAGAGATGTCGCACTACTCCATAGCTGTTGAAATTTCCCAAATGCCCAAGAATTCTTGCCCAGAGACATTATTACCATCAACTCATGAAGGAGATTAAAGGATGAATAAACTGAGAACAGGTCGTTGTCCCAAAGATGGCAAAAATTCCTTTAGTTAACCAAAAGGTGATTTTGTTTCGTGGAGTCTTGCTGAGAAGCTGGTTTGAAAGGCGCAAAGGTGGTAACATTTCATTTGCCAAATCTTGTGTATTCCTGGAGCAAGATGGGGAGAGGAAGGGTGGTCAGTCCCTTTCGGTGTTACAGAGGGCAGGCAGGTCCTATTTTATCATCGTGATTACGGAGACCGAATCTCACCTCAGTAGTTTCATATGGAGTCTTGAAAAACTCATAATCCTGGCTTGATCAATATAGAAGGTATTTTGGGTCACGAGTGGACTGCTGTAGTTTCTAATGTCAGATATCTGGGTCCCCCAAGCTATTTTTAGGAACAGTCCAGTTTGATATATCAGTCCAGTCTTTGTTTTTGGGGATCTCTTTTCCTCTGAGGCCCAAGAGATTATGTTCAGCGATAATTATATGCATAGTTTGTGCTGGCCTTTTTAAAACATTCTTTATACCATGTAATTTCAGTAATTTTCACTTGGATTAGCACCAAAAAATACGTATTTGATTATAGCCACCTGAAGAGTGAGTGGCATGTTTTGCAACTTTTATATTGCAAAGGCTTTTTGGAAAGGCTCTGGAGTGTTCAGACACCAACCTAACACCAACCTAACAGCTAAAGAAAAGAACCGATCCCAATTCTGGCAGTCATTAGTGAGAGCATCAGCAAAATAAAATAGTCAACAGCAGCTCCGCAAACAGTTGAAAAATTCATGGAAGCAGCTGTTGCCTTCAGCTGACTGGTTTGCAGTGTGGAGCGCGTCACCTGGGAGCAGAAGGACATTTCTGAAGGTACCTTTCCCTTGAAACTCTTTCAAGGACTCTCTTATTAATTCAGAATTTATGAAGCTCCCCCTTCCTAACGTTGTCCTGCCCATCATCGCTGATGTACAGCTACTCTCCATCTTGCCCCCTTGGGGCTTTGGACTTCCAAAACTTATTTTCTCCATTTACTTCCTCTGTTTTCCTGAGGGTAACGTCCCTCAATTATTGTCCCAGAGGTGAAAAAGTTGTGGCTGAAAGGTGATTGCATGTAAAAATTACAGTCTTACTCAAGAAATGTCGCTGTAGTTAAAAGGAGAACTTTTACCGGTCAAGTTAGTTTTTAAACAAGAAGAAAAATAAGAATTGAGTGACTTATTTTATTCACAAGAATTGTAATTGTGCGAAGGGATGATTTAGAAGCAAAGGCTTCAGCTGAATCATGCTCCAAACTTTATTCCATCAGTTTTTCAGAGAACAGAAATAGAAACATGAAAGACGAATAATGCAAATGTATTTTCAAAATAAATTCAACTCTATAAAGTTTTCCTGAAATATGTTTTTATTAGCTTCTCCTCTGCTGGAAGCCAGGACCACTAATGCTCAGATTATACCTATAGAGCAAGGGAGAACTTGCAACAGATGCCAAATTCACATTGTTTAAGAAATCCATTTAAATTCCAGCTTCTGAATTAGTGGATGAGTTCACTCTCCTCACTTTTGGAAAACCTTGTTTCCTAAGAACCCAAACAGAAGAATTTTATTTCTATTTTAATTTCATTCAGCCACAGCCTCTTTAAAGGTTTGTTTTAATGTTCTTCTGGTTCTCACTGTGGGAATCTGCTCTGCTGCTGGCTTTTGCCAGGTCCAGCCATATTCCCCTGCTTGGGCAGCGTTAGGTCTCTCCCGTAAGCTTTCAGAAAATCGTGGAAAACCAGGACATTTTCTGCTGGGCTGCATGTCCTCCGTCACGCAGGACGTACCCACCACTCTGAAGTAAGGCTTACGGTGACAGGTAGGAATAACTCTGAGCAGAAGAGCCTGCCAGCTTGGCAGAGATGACTGCACTCTGAGTGATAACCTGGCACAGCTCGGGAGTCCTGCAATCAGTCCATCTTTGCCACCATCTGGAAGAGGAGGGCTGCATGGGTTTGGGGGCAGTATCCAGAACTGAGGGTTTTTGGAAAGCAATAGCAGCGTTTTGAGTTTCTTCCCTTCTTTACCAATGCCACCTCAAAATCGCCTGGCAGTTTGTCTCAGAGCGCGGGGTTGCACTCCGGTTCTCTTCCTGAACGACAAATTCACTGCCGCTTTTGGAAACGGAGAATAAACCCAAGAGCTGAACTGGCAGTAACAGAAGTTGCTGAGCTGGCTCTATCGATACACGCGACCCCAGAGGCAGTTTGCATTTCATTATGTGTGTGCACAAAGTGTCTGACGCACCAGCAGGACGAAGGGGCTGCTGAAAAGCGAGATGTGGTTATCATCTGAGCTTCAGAAACCGCAGCTCACTCTATTAACTCTTCTTACCCCACACAAAATACCATTTTCTATTTAAACAGATAGTATTTGTCAAAAGGGAATTCTGAAACTGATGCCCTCCAGAGTGGTCATTACTGATCCTGATGAAATAACAAAGCTCTGGAGAGACACTAACTTCAGGGTATTTTTTCCTGCATGATAAAGTTGCTCTTTGGATGTGACGGGCTCAAAACAAATCAAAGAGGTGAAATTCTTGGCCGTATTAATGACCTGCGCCCCTGCGACTTGCAGAGTACCCGTGACTCGTCCGCTCGCGCTGCATGCCTCCCTTGCTCCTCAGTAATTCGCTGTGAATCCACAGGATGTCTGGCCAAGGAGAGCAGGAGGAAGGCAGAGCCCAGGTGCTCTCTCTTTCCTCTCTCCCTGCAGGTAGCAGAGAGGCCAAGGGACTTTCAGGTGAGCTCTTGCAAATGGCGCAGCCCTGCAAAGCAAACAGCTTTGCGAGCTGTGCCGGGCGTCGGAGCTCACGTGCGCCCTTTGCACTTGGGATGGGCAAAGGAGCTCTTTTTGCGGGAAACTGGACAGGAAACATAACCTCCGGGCTACGGCGCACACCTTGGGTTCCTGGAGCTCAAAAGCTGAGAGAAGTCGGGGTTCTTCCCCTGTCCTAAAGAGCTGATCTTCATGGATGGCTCCTGTGTTGGTTCTTCCGCAACGCTGGGGAGAACCAACCGCAAAGGCAACTGAGTGGAGCCGTGGAGATTGCAGCGGCTCACCGCTACTGGAGGGAGCTGCGCGGTAACTGCAAATCGATCCCGTTGTCATCTCGTCTCAGACGTGCTGATCTCTGTCCCCCCCGTCCTTCTCCACCTCGAACTGCTGTTGTCGACACCGAGAGCGGCCTCTGTGCTGCAGAGCTCACAGCGACCAGCCGTGGGGTGGTTGCAGGCCTGGGGGTGACATTATTTGTTTCCTGTAAATTGAACTGTGTTTTTACGACGCCGTAACCAAAGCCACTTATTGTACCACACAAAAAGACTTCCATCTGAATTTAACAGATGCAGATGATTACACTCGGTGACATTTTTGACACTTTTGGGTGGATTTGAACTTGAAAACCTTTCCAACCTTACTGAACTGACGGCTCTTTTCAGCTGCCTGATCCATCCACTTGAACAACGCTATCGTCTGCGGTCCTTTGGAGATCTTCCCGTGCGGTGCTGTAGCCCTGCAGCAGAATTAGTGATAGAGGCAGCTGGCTTGTGTTTTCCAATGAGTCAAAGCGACCATAAAATCAGATACAACAGGGGAGAAGTCACCCAAGCACACTGATAAACCTACCCCACTGCTTTCATTTCCTTGTAACAGGCGTAAATATTATTTGCTTTGGGAACAAGAACACATTTCTATTCCATTTATTCTGAAATTCCTCCTGCACTTTGTTCTGACAAATACTCAAACAACTGTTTAATATCCCTTTAAAGTTTTTATTGTCCCTTTCAATGTTTTAGATGTTCCCATCCCTTGTCCCAGCGCAGGAATTCAGCTTTCCAGATTGCAGATGAAAACAGGCTTTTGAGAGATGGAATTGCTGAATTCTCCCACCAGGATAGCTTCACAGCTTTAAAGTAGCAAGGCAATTTGTTTGCTGTTCTTTTGCTGATGGCTCAGCACTTAACGCTGAGCACAACAGAGAAAGAGTCCTACCTCCTCTTACCCTTCTCAGGGCTTGCGTTGGTCTGGCTTTATGGAATCCTCTCCTGGCCTATCCTGGAAACAGAAGCGAGTTTCCTTTGAAGAGATCTAGTGGTATTAGCAGAGCTGCAGCAAGGGACAGACTTTCAGGAGGTCTCAGCTGCTCTTTAGCTGCATGAGGAAAGGCTCAGCTCTTCAGTATGCTCCTACCCACCGTCTCTCGGTGATCATGGTGCTCAAGGAACAGGAATTCCCCTGTGTTTTATAGTGGAAGCTGCTGGATACTGAGGAGTTAGGAAAACCTAGTCCTTAGCGTGGCAGAGGAAATTTGTTCTCTCTGACTAATGACTGGGTAACAGAACAGACTGAGAAATGCCCGAGCGCTGACCGGGGCAGGTAGATTGTAGTGACTGCAGAGGTTGCAGAATGCAGCAAACCAAGAGACTGCAGCAACCCTTCCCGGTACATCCCTTTCCTTCTTGTTCCCCTCCTCCTTGTCCAACGCTGTGCTCATTTCTTTCTTTACCATCGAGCCCCCTTACTGAGTAGTAAAAGGTTCATACTTTTTCAGAGAACAATGTACGCATCTTAACACCCAGTCCATTAGTCCTTCAATGGTTATTTTAATTAACTAATCTGTTCAAAACACCAAGAGCCTGTTGAGCCATCTGGACTGATTAAAGTCGCATATTGCATTACTAATGTGCTGATTAAATCCTTCATTTTGCTCCAAGTCCTAAATGCCTCCAAACGTTACCACTGAAAAGCTGCTTCACGCAAGGAGGTTTGAATTTTGCCGGTGCAGGAAAGGAGGCTTGCTTTCGGATTGGGTCGAGGTGTGCCAGTAACCCTGCTTTGCTGGCACAGCGAGAAAGGACTGCTCAGGCATCAGCCAGCCTCTCGGACTGAGCGAGCAGAGAAATCCATGGCTGGGTTTCTTTGCAGAGCTCTGCAAACAGCTCTTACCGTCTTGTGTGAGCAGACAGCCCCTTCCCGGGGCAGTTGTACACGCGGCTGGGAAGCAGGAAACCTGGGACTGTGGTGTCGGGTATTCCCTGCTGTGGAAATTCCCTAATTACTAGCAAGATTTGGGAAAATAAGACGCTGTGTTGCCTGAGACAGCTTTCTGGGTGGGTCAGGAAGGATTTAAACTGTTAGAAGTAGAATTTACCAAAGATGCTAAAATATCTTAGGATGCAAATCATACTCCTTAATCTTTGCTGAAATCTACAGGCCAGCTGGTGAGCACACCGTTGAAGCAGCCTCGGCTCAGCCTGACGGCAGTATCCTCTCCACAGAAAATTCCCCTATAAATCTCCCTTGGGATTCTTTGCTCACCGGCGCTTCCTCCCATGTTGGCTGTGAGAACAACAGCAAAGGAGAGCTGCAGGCTGGTCTCTAGGAGGATCTCTGCTGCCTTGACTTCAAACGCTCAGCTTGCACGGGTCACTTGAAACAGAGGTGGCAGTTTCTGCCTTTCCAGCCCCGTAGCCTTTTAGTGATGACAATAATATGACAACGATAACCTGCAGAGGAGGTTTTCTCTCCCTCCTGTGCCCTGACTGGAAGAGTGCCTTCCTACATCCATCTCAGAAGGGTCTGTCTTACCACGGAAATGACTTTCCAATACAAATGTGTGGGTTTTTGCACGTGTTGTTGACTTTAATTTGGGTTATGAACCCATAACTCTGAGGCTCCCAGTTTCATATGGTGTAGGACAGATCAGTGCACCTTCCAGCCAAGAACCTTAACACGCTTGGTAGCTGTTGTGAGATTTAATGACTATATCCTAATTTAATCTTTGCTTTTACCAGGGAGCTAAGCCACAAGGGAGGACATGTGATGTAGCAGAGAACAGGGAGCTGAATTCAGACGACTTGTCTCCTACCTGGGCGTCTCTCACCACGGGAGATCACCTCCTCTCCTACCCTCGTGGCACCCAGGAGCTGGGGTTTTGTAACTCAGCAATGTCCAAGCATTTAAACATACCTCCGTCAGCAGAGAAGCAATCCTGCAGCAGTGTGTGCCATGAAGGGCGCAGCCAGTTCAGGTTATTCAATGGATGCCTGCGTTTTTCAGACCTCATTCTTTCAGTCTTTCGGAGCTAACACCAAGTCTCACGGCAGCGGTAGCTTTTGAGAGGAAGGACTTGGCTGAGCTGGGTTCCCCACAGCTTCCCTGCTAACAGGACTCTTGTTGTTGCTTGCAGGTAAACGGCCACCTGGACTACATGAAGCAAATGGACACGATCCTGAAAGCTGTGGGCATTAAAACCAAGGAGTGTCGGCTGGAAGAGAAGGGCAGCGGCAATCTTTTCTCCCCTCTAGCCAAGAAGTCACAGGGGGCAGCAGGCAGCGAGGCTCGGGAAGAGGAAAACACCGCGCGAGAGGAGGATGCGGCGGACAGTGAGGCTCTCCCAGCCGGCCATGCTCACCGCCATGATTCCCCCAGCTGTCTCTTGGGAGAAACCTCGCTCCCCTGCCCAGACTGTTCAAGCAGTGGGGAGAGCAAGAAACAGGCAGCGGGCGAAGGAGTGAATTAGAGCTCTTGGTGTCGGGCAGAGATGCTCAGCCAGCACTAAAACTGCTTTCAAAGCACTGTCCGTTGCACTGGGATTCCCAAAGGAGTATCGGTAGAGCCGGCAGAGCTGTAGCTGCAGTTTTCAGACCCTCCTGAGATGCCTGGAGCATGGCACCGGCACGGCACTGGATCAAAGCTTTCGCAGCAGCTGCCCACGGCATCTCCCACGGACGAGAAAGGGCTGATTCCTGCCTGAATTAGCATTGCTCCTCAGGAAGCGGCGGCACTTTCCTTGCACAAACTGGGCCTGTTCTTGAGGGACACAGCTGCCACCATTGGGCACTGTGTCTCTGCTGTATAACTCCTGGGAAAGCAGGTGGCTCTGTGGGTATTTTTAAGCATATCATGGAGAGGGGCTTGGCACTAGGAAATTAAAAACAGTTTTCCACCAGTGGTTGATTTGGTTTCTAGTTTTCACATGAGCAGGTGTGTTGCAGGCTCTGGCTGCCCAACTGCCTACGTCTCAGCGTCCAGACTTTGGCTCTGCTAAACTGCGGAGGTGAAAGGCTCAGGCTACCTGCCTTCTTTCCCCCGTCTGCTGCCAGGGCTCAGGCACTTTCCAATCATTAAGGCTGTTTCCCTATCTGCAAGCTGAGGGTGATGAGCGTCCGAGGCCTCACTATGATTAGAAACATGCTTTGGGTCCCTAGGTGAAAGACGGCAGCAGAGAGAGAGTTGGCTTTTTATGATTTATTACTTTGTGAAACTTCCTCCCAGGCTTTGCAAGCCAGCAACCCACAGAGACTTTCGTTTTGTGTCCCACACACAGCTCCAGCCTTAAAAGCCCCCTCCAGACATATTTTTAATTGGCTTAGAATAAAACCAATACTTGGCATAGGATAAACACGAATCTGTTTGATTTCTACCTCCTTCCATAACAGCAAATTGGCATCCACTCTCTTCTCCCTCAGCCTCAAACCGGACCCTGCTTTACATCCCCTGCCATGCAGAGTCTTCCAAAACCGTAGGGGACTGAGCCACATCTTCCATAAAAGGTCCTTTTCTGGCCTGTTTTGCTGCTTAGCCCAAGAAAAGGCAATCTAGCAGGAACACAGCAGGGGGGGAAATCCCCTTCGGAGAACACCTCTGTTTTTCTGTTTTAAAACGAGTGCTGGCTGGTGTAAGTACGGTCCCACGCCCAGGTCCGGAGGGTCTCGTTGACTCACGTGGGGGGAATCGGTGCAGTTGCAGCTTCCAATTTTCGGTTCTGCTCCTCCCTCCCCTTTCCAGCTAGTTTAATAACCACGTCTCCTTTCTTTCCCCAGCTTTCTGCAAACCTTACCTGCAGATTATTTCTCAGGAAGTTGAAAACGTGCCTGTTTCGGGGGGTGGCAGTCCACAGCAGCTTTGGGCACAGTGCCCAGCGTTTCCTCTCCCTAACTCCTTCCCGCCGAGGGGGGCCCGGACCTGCTCAGCTCTGGTTCTCGTGCGGTGCCTCGCTGCGGAGCGATGGGAGATGTCTCTGAGACAGGCTGCGGGATCCCACAGTGACGCCGGTCAGCGTTGATGCTGTTGGCTGCAGGAAAGGGACGTGATTTCTCCACCACATCAGAGGATTTTTCCACAAGCAAACACCTTATTACAAAGAATTGGTTCGACCAGAGAATAACATATTATTGCTTTTGACCATTTGGCTTGAAAAAGTGGTCTCTCTTTGTCCGTCTCCCGAAGCCTGTGTCTCCTGACTTGATTACCTAACAGACTTTCGGAGTTTGTCGTGTATTTTTCTACTCCTTTTTAATTGGAGTTGCAGTCAAAGTATGTTTTTATATAAAGCCATTTGTGGAAAGAGGTACATATTTATCCTCCTGCTTGAGATCAAGCTATCTGTCCACAGATATGTGGCAAAAATGTATTAAAATGGTTTAATGTTTGAACCTGCGCTCAGTCCTCCCTTTGTCACGGTCATTTATCACTGACCGCTGGGCCAGCCGTCGGTTGCAAGGGGATTTGTAGCAAATAAATGTCAACTTAGTCATAAAAACGCTTGTTGTTCAGTTCTGGAACATACGTGGGCAATGTGGAAAGAAAACTAATAAGACTTGTTTGGCGTGTGGCTGCTTCTTCCAGCATCCTCGGGATGCTTTGTATTCCTTTGTATAATAGAGAGCTTCGGAAGCACAGTCAAACTCATTAGCGTGAGCTCGGAAATAGGCAGGGAGGGCACAGCAACCAACTACCAACCCATCTCTGCATCTGAAAGGCACTTGAGGAAGAATCTTCTAAAAGCATTTGTTGGTTTTTTTTCTTTTTTTAAGTGCCCACTTACCATATTACTCAACATTCTCTCTGCTGATGGCTATGAGGAGGGATGGGAGGGGCTGGCATTGTCATTTAAAAGACGAGATTTGTTTAGATTCTTACCTGAAGAGGAAAAGAAAAGTCTGTTTTCTAACTGCATCATCTAAAAATTGATGGATTGTCAGAGCGAGGTACGATGGTCATATGCCAAAAATAGGAATGATGTAGGATGGAATCTGAAGGGAAGCTCATCTTGTTACTTACTACCGTCAGGATACCCACACAGCCACAAACGAGCCGAACACCCACACCCCTGCTGAATATCCAAAAAGCAGCGTTGAACATTTTGCATCAAATTTAATCCCCCATAGTGCAGGCTGTCGATGATTAAACACGATGGTTTCACCGTGTTGCAACTCGCTGCTTTCGCAGGAAACCGAAGACAGACACAGTCCAAATCAGGCAAAGAAATTAAACTCCAAGAAGACGTGATGTTCCGTGGACTGAAGCAGCCCCAAACCTCTTGTCCGTGAGTCACGGGATGTGGTTTCCACCATTTCTCTCGGCGCACTCGGTGAGACGGAGGTGGTCTGCTGAGCTGCGTGAGTGGAAGCTGAAGACAGCCTTGGTTTAAGTTCAGGGAGATGTAGGCTGGCAGAAGGGTCTGGAGTCCAGACTAAGCAGAGGTGAAAAGGCCATGAGAAGCAGCTCTCAGAGAAGGATGAGGCGACGGTGAGCAAAGGAGGGATGGAAAGAGAGAGAAACCAGGCGGATTCATTCAGCACCAAAATGTGGCTTTGTGCTGTTCAAACCCGCAGAAGTGCTCGGTGACGACGGCTTCTCCAAGGAGAGGCATGCTGCATTTGAAGAAGGCGTCGAGCAGCAATGTGTGGGCAGGGAGGCATCATATGGCACATCGGCCCTTCGGAGAGTTCACGCTGTGCTGGGGGATCCTTCCCAGCACACGGAGGTCCGTAGCCCGCCCCCCGTCGGCGTCTCCCCCGGCCGTAGCCCCACGGCCGCCCTCGCTCAGGCCACAGGGGTGCCGAGCTGCTTGTGCCGCAGCTCCGCGTCCGGGAGCTCCACGTCGAAAAGGTTGACCAAGCGGGTGCCGGGGGCCGGGAGAGCTGAGGGGCCGTTGCCAGCCGGCAGCAGGTTGTGTTCGTTCCCCAGCGCCCCGGACTCGACCGAGTCGGTCTCAGCCTGCAAGGTGAGGACGTTCTTGAGGGACGTGGCGGCACGGGCTCCGCTGTTGGAGTTCCTCATGGAGAGGGAGATGGCGCTGGGACGGGGCTCCCCGGAGCGCCGGCAGCAGGGCAGGGATTTGCCCATGGCCCTCCTGAAGTCCCTCCTGAAGAGCGGGG
>NW_010522204.1:42668-47141 GCF_000687285.1 Phaethon lepturus
AGAGCGGGTAGATGATGGGGTTCATGGTGCTGTTGCAGTACCCCAGCCAGGTGAGCACGTCGAAGAAGCCAGCTGGGACACAGCCGCAGACTGCCTGGTGGGCGAACACAGCAAGGTTAGCAGCGTCTCCCACCTCGGCCCCGATCCAGCGCGGCTTCCCAGGCATGCCAACATTTTCCTTCCGAAGAAACCCTCCAAAACCCTTTTGAAAGGATTCTCCTTGCCGTGCGTCCCTGGGGAAATTGCATCTTTGGTCCCAGAGACTTTCCAGCAAGACCTGCAGGCATCTGAGCTCCAACCCAGCTGGATGCAAAGTGAAAAGCTTTTGAAAACCCGATGTAAAAAAGCCCATATGTCCTTACCTGCGTCACGTTGGTGACGAAGAAGGGGAGCCAAGCCACGAAGAACATGCCCAGGAGGATGCCCAGCGTCAGGCTGGCCTTCAGCGCCTTCTTGCTGTGCTTGTTGGTGAATCTCCTGTTCTCGCTGCCGGCCGCGGGCTGGCCCAGGGCGCGGGGAACCTGCAGTGGGAGACGGGGCGGTGAGCGAACACTTCTCCCCCGGCCGGAGCCGTCGACACCAGTGCCAGCCTCCCGCCCAAGAAAAGTGATGTTTGGTGATGCAAATCCTGCAGAAAACCCTGCCGTTATTTCCCTTCTTGCAAGGGGCAGGAGGATGGCACACACCGGAGTCCCTGAACCATAAATCAGGAAGAGGAAGCAATAAAAACCCTCAACATTGAAAGGATTTTTTTTTTTTTTCAACTGTAAAATAGGAGCTTTACCATTAAGACACTTCTTCTCTAGAAAAATCCAACTCAGTTAATGTTTTGGTGAGGATAAAGCATGCCCTAAAGAGACAGCTCTAGCTGCTGATTAGAGCAGCAAATTAATTACATTTTTGAAAGGAGGACGTCAAACATTTCAGCCTGCAAACATCATAACTAACTCAGTCCTCTATCCGCTCTTGCAATCTAAAATTAAGATATTATCTCAGCCTTCTGCTGTAATTAAATGATGCCCCGTTACCACTCAGCTTCCTGCCCAAAAAAAGAACAAAAATCCAGTTAAAAAGATGAAATTCGAGGGTTCCCTGGCTGACACCTCGTTTTCAGCTCACCCGGAGCCGATTCGGGGCTCGTAGGAATCTGCTGGGACGCTGGCCTCTGCTGACATAGCGGGGGTGGAGAGTCAGAGGGTCCTGGCTCCTTTCTTAAGAGAGAGAGAACAAACTAAATCAAGGTATTTAAAGGCAATTAAGTTTGTCTTTTCCCTGTAGGATACGAGGTCAATAAAGCCTATTACGGGGAATTAAAGCTGTTCGGTTTAGTGGCAATTACCTTCTCCCGGAGAAATACAAACAAGTGCAGCCACGTTTTGGTTATAAAAACCACACAGTGGTTTAACCAGCAATCGAGTAGGGAGGTATTTTGCGGTTCCCATTATGGGCCAGGTAACAAAAATAGAAGCTGGCTGTTCAAAATAAGGTGCTCTCCGGAATTTGGTATTTGCTATTATTTAAACTCCTTCTCCCCCATATGTCTCACGCCCACCACGGCCAAGATTTACGAGTGGAAAGCCAGATAAGATTAAAATCCCTCTGGGATGACGCCAGCCAAGAGGGGGGCGAAACTGCATTTATTTTGCACCGCTGAGCATTTTTGCCTGTATCTTAATTTATTTCTCTGCTTCTGCTCATGCTGTTTCTGTGCTCCTGAGCAGCTTAAAAGTCCGCTGTTGCTGGGGCAAGACACGGGGCACCTCGGAGGACATGAGGGAGGTGGATGTTGCCCAAAATCTCCCTCCCTGCAGTCTGGTTGCCAAAAGCCCTTTGCCGGCTCCGGCCCCAAGGCCATCCGGAAAGCAGAAACGCCCCAGGCACCCAAATTCCGGGGGTCTACAAGGAGGGACGTCGCTGTGGCCACCTTACCTGCAGCATGGTCTCGTCGCTGGCGGCGGTGGCCACATTGGAGGCAAGGGAAGCCACCTGCACTGCTTGCTTGCGGGCTGCCAGGAGGATGCGGCAGTAGGTGAAGGAGATGGCAGCGGATGGGAGGAAGAAGGTCAGGCAGGAGGCCACCAAGGCGTAGGGCAAGCTGACCAGCAGCCGGCACTGGTCCTCGTCCCCCCGGGAGGTGACATTTGGGGACCGGACCTCGAAGTCCAGCTCGTGCCAACCCATCTTGATGGGCAGGAAGGAGGCCAGCGCAGCCAAGGTCCAGGTGGCCAGGATGAGCCAGAGGGCTCTGCAGGAGGTCATGCGCAGCTTGTACTTGAGGGGGGAGATGATGAGCAGGTAGCGGTCCAAGCTGATGACGCAGAGGTTGAGGATGGAGGCGCTGCAGCACATGACGTCGAAGGAGTACCAGAGGGAGCAGAAGTCACCCCGCAGCACCCAGCGGCCGTAGAGCTGGTTGAGCATGGCTGGCGGCATGACCACCAGCCCCACCATCAGGTCGGACATGAAGAGGGACACCAGGAAGTAGTTGGAGGTGTTGCGGAGGGAGCGCTGGGTGACGATGAGGAGGATGAGGAGGAAGTTCCCTGCCGTGGTCAGCAGGATGATGAAGCAGAGGAAAGCGGCCACCCAGCTGCTCCCCACCAGCAGCGAGCGCTCCCCCAGCACGCTGGCGTTGGGGGCCCCCAAGTCGCCCTCCATGAGGAGCTGGCGGGACCTCATCCAGCCGTGACCTGCACTAGGTGATCATCACTGGAGCCAGCTCCAGGGGAAGACGTACTGTCTTTCTCCCCGCTCTGCGCCCGTTCTCCTTCCTCCTCTCCTCCTCCTCTCCCTCTCTCCCCCCTCCCTCTCTTCACTGGCAGTCAGGGCAGAGTGGCATTCCCAGGAGCCGACCAGCAGTAGTAATGTTCCCCTCCCTGTTACTCACAGCCAGGCATTTCCTTTTCCTTGCAAATCCTCCTGCGCTGGGATGTCCCTGGACACTGCATCTGGATGCTGGGGATGCTCTGGACACCAGGGAAGCTTGGGATGCTCTGGATACCGGGATGCTTGAGATGCCAGGGATGCTCTGGATGCTCTGATGCTCTGAGTGTGCTGGACCAGGGAATAATCTGGACCCCAGGATGCTCTAGATGCTGGGATGCGCTGGATCCCAGGATGCTCTGGATGCTGGGAATGCTCTGGACCCCCGACGCTCAGCTCTTGCCCCCCAGCCAGGCTTGGCTACCTGCAGAGCTCTGTCCCTTGGGGTAGCGGGTCCCCACTGAGCTCCTCCGTGCCCGAGCTCTGCCGCTGCTGCAGCTAGAGACGGCGAGGAGAGGCAGAGCAGCCCTGAGGCGAGTACGGGGATGCTCCCAGCCAAGCTCACCCGTGAGGAGGAAGATGCAACACGCAGGAGTGTGGGAAGGCGTCTCTTGCCTGGCAGAGGTGCGTCCAGCATGCAGGGATGCGGATGTGAGCGTGTGTGAGTGTGTGTGTGTGTGTGTGTGTGTGCAGGTGCCAGCCGGACTTTTACCTGCTGCTCTGTGATGCTCAGAAAAAGATGCAGAAATGCCGATTCGGAGGAGGTGGGGCTGGGGGGGGAGAGGAGGAGATGAAATGAAATGCTAATGAAAACAGGGATCTGGTCGAAACTCCACAAAGTGGAAGCCAGAGAGTTCCCTTCTCCACCTTAAAGAGACAGCCAGCACCGTGCTCTGCCTCCCCTCCGCCGGCCGCCTCTGCCAACGCCGGAGACTCCGCATTCGCCTCCATCCTCCGCACCAGTTGATAAAAACCAGAATTTTCCAAAGCCAAATAAAAAGCAACAAAACACGCATGCAACAGCCCACAGCTGCCTGCTCAGACAGCAGCCAGAGGCACGGAAAGGACTTGCTGGCTGATTTTCCAGCAATCTGCAGCCAGGGATGGAGGGCGTGAGCAGGAGCCAAGGGAAACGGCTGCACCCGCACTGGGACAACCTGGGGTTTTGTCCCACTGCTCCAGGGTTATTTGGGCTGGCCTCAGTGCAGCCCAGGTCCCTGTCTCTGCAGGGGCAACGCCCAAAGGACCCATGGCAACTTGCCCTTTGGCAAATGGGAGGCAATATGTCAGAGGACCCAGCAGGTCCTGCTGGCTTCTTCATCCCTTCCAGTTCAGAAGACCCTTCCAAATCTTTAAGTGCTGTTCATTATCTCACACTACCACCTCCATGCCTCAGGGCCAATGCCTCGGGGTGCTTGGCAGGGATTGATTTGGTTATTTAATTACCCAGCTGCTGAAGGGTTTTTTTCTTCAAACAAATAGCTGCAATTTCTGTTGAGGGGAGACCAGAGTCGACAGCACTGGCCCCGGCACAAACGGAGCTGTGTGTCCGTCTCTGCTGTGCCCCTGGCACCTACCCCTGCGGTCACAGGGCCAGACGTTGCCCTTTCCTCCCTGCGCTGCCACCGAAGCTTTCGTTAACACGCATCCCCTGGGAAGATGCTTCTGCAGATGTGTGGGCAAGCGCCAGCTGTGCATGCCACACGCCCC
>NW_010522205.1:0-379 GCF_000687285.1 Phaethon lepturus
CGCTGGCAAACGTTTTACAAGGCGGAGCAAGTTGTGTGACGCTTTTTCACCCTCTGCACGCCACAGCCGCGGCGAGGCGGCGCTGCCCCCGCTTTAATCGTGCCCCCGTGGATCAGGAGCAGTTAAGTGTTTGAGGATTCCTTCCAAAAGACCCGTTGGGGAAATACAGGGGAGAAAATTTTGATCGTACAAAATTCGCTCATTCTTTCAAAATTTCATTCAGAGAGTTTGTTGCAATTAACTCTCTGATGTATCCTTAATTAATGTCTCCCTTTTTAGTATCATATTTCATTTTTAAAATAATGTAAGGGATTAATGTATGTACAGAGATATATCCCTTTTCTATTTTTAAGGACTTTTATCAAAACACTTATTTATT
>NW_010522205.1:404-856 GCF_000687285.1 Phaethon lepturus
TTCTAAAATTAGAAGAGTGCCAAAGGACAGGAGGTAAGAAACCCCCGATCCTTTTAGGTGTCTACACGTCTCCCTGGCAATAACAGTTGGTGGGTTTTCAGAGTCTCCGTACCATAAGCAACTTCACGCACGACCGTCCCCAGACACCTTACGTTCCTGGAGGCTTGAATGTCTCCCAGCGACACGCCATGCGCAACACGTTTAACCGGCCAGCGTGTCAGCACCGCGGCTTCGCTAAAGATTTCCTGCTTCGTCGTAACAAATTGTGGACCTTTTAACTTACAGATTTATTGCTTAAGGTTCTCAGAAAAAAATACGCTGACGCGAACATTACCAGCATAAAACTATAAATATTAAACTAAGTAAATATTGAAATTAGAAAATAATTTATAAATTATAATTAATAAAATAATTAATACTAAAATATTCACTATAAATAAATATTTAAAATA
>NW_010522206.1:0-8288 GCF_000687285.1 Phaethon lepturus
GGCAGCATCTCAGGGATGCGGGAGGTGATGGAGCCGGGATACGGGGGGTGCGGAGCCAAGTGGGGATGGAGCCTCAGGGCTGGGGTTCAGCCCTGCAGCAGGTGAATGGCCAGGGCTGGGCTGGCGTCCTGCCACGAGGGTGGAAACGGGGAGTCATCCTGGATGGGGAGGGGGGAAGCTCTGTTCCCCCCGAGCTTTCTGCAGGTCCGGGAGAGCATTGGGTGCAAATGCCGCTGTGACCTATGCTGGAGGGACATGCTGGACCCGGCTGTCCTGCTCAAAGCCAGAGCGTTGCACCCTGCCCTTTCCCTCACAGCCTTTTCCCCATCCCAGTCCTGCTTTTCTGACAGTGGGGATTCCCTCCCTGCCAGTGAAGCCCCAGGCTCAGAGAGGAGGGCAGCCGAGCATCCCTGCCCAGCAAAGGCAGAGCGCAGCAGGCCCGTGCTGGACTGACATCAGCAGCTTGGCACAAGCAAACTAAGCGCAATTGCTTAATAACCTGCTCACGGCCCTTTGCTGGCCTTGCAGGGTTAATGGGTAAAAAGATGGATTGTTTTCAGCCAAGGCAGAAGCTGGTCTGTCATGCCTGCCCGGGAGCTTGTGCTCTGCATTATAATGCTAGCAGCAGTCATACCGATGGGGCTGGAGGGCTGCCACCAGGCCTGGGCGTCACGCACGCCGCAGAGTCCAGCTGAGACAGCGCTGTTGCCTCTTGGGGCCCAGCTCCAGGAGCTGTGCTTGCTTCAGCTAGGGCCTGGGGCAGGACTCTGACCTGCTGGGGGTTTGCCCTCACAGCCCTTTCACACAAGGGAAAGTGGATGAGAGCTTTAAACATGCTGGGGAATGCAACGTGCGTCGAAATTGAGGTCTGTGAGTATGAGCACCTCACTGCGCTTGAAATTGAACAGCAGTTTTAATAAGATACCCTTGTGTCTCTGAAGGCATTTGCTAGCATTTCCTAGAAGCATGAAGACTCATGGATATACAGGAGCAAGAGGGAAAGGCATTGCTCGTGTTGCTGATACGGTTTGGTCCATGCACAGCTTCACCACGTCGCCAAGCGTCTGGCCAGGCGCTGCAGAGCTGGGTGGGGGGAGCCCAGGCACAGCAGCGATGGGAGAGTATCAGAAATTATCAAAGCACTAGAATTAATGAACTGGTCTTAAATCAGTGGGAGAACCCTGAGAGCACTTGGTGTTTTCCTCTCCCTCTCAAGCACTTGGTGTTTTCTCTGTGTTTCCAGGGAAGACGCAGGATGGGAGCAGGCAGCACGCAGGGATGCAGTGCCGAGGCACCCAGCCCCGCTGCCATCCCACAAAGTCCCCTCTCCGCAGGCAGGTGACCTCGGACCCAGCAGGAAGATGGCAAACTCAATGCAGGGCAATGGGGGCCTCCCCAGCGCGGAGCTCTGGGCCTCCCACAACAGGATGGTAATGGAGCCGCTCGACAGCAATGACCCGGAGGTGAGAGGCCCTTCCCAGCCCCTGCCCAGCAGCCGCTTCATTCATCCCCCAGGCAGCCATGGGGATGCTGACTTCCTTGAGCCAGAGATGTGGCAGGGAGACGATCCAATGCTGAGCTGGTGGGACCCATCCACCCTTTGTGCCCTCTCTGCCTCCAGCAGGAGGTGGAGAAGGAGGGCATCCTCCAACCATGTGCCTGTAACACGGTCATAACTTTGCATCTGTTGCTCATACCCCTCTGCTTGAACCTCTAATGCCCACACCAGAGCAGCTGGCCCACCAGCCCACGTGGCAGTTGCCCTTGACTCTCTAGCCCAAATGACAGCTGAATTATCTGGCAGCTTCCAGATAGGTAGAAACCCAAAACATGGCCTGTGACTGGATATAAGAACTGTTTGGGATCAGTTGTGCTGAGAAGGGATCTCGTCTCCCTTCTCCAGTACCTTTCCAGGCCACTCTCCATGCCCTGTCCCCTCTGAGGGTGCATCCCCTATGGTGGAGCATCCAAGTCTCTGTGCAGAGCTGGCACAGGTTGAAGCTGTTTCTCTCCCCTCCCAAAGGTATACAGCATCATCAAGAAGGAGAAGCAGCGACAGAGGCTGGGGCTGGAGTTAATCGCATCAGAGAACTTTGCGAGCCGAGCAGTCCTGGAGGCCCTGGGATCCTGCATGAACAACAAATACTCCGAGGGCTACCCAGGACAGAGGTACAGGGCTGGCGCAGAGTCCCACCCAACCCAAACCCTCGCAGGGAGGGAGAGGAAGCACCCACGCTGCCAGACCTCACCTCTGGAGAGGGAGCAACGTCCTTGCGTTGGCAGCCAAGCTCCTCCAGGGCAGGATCTGACCCTCTCGGCTTCTGCCCTTGGCCATGCATGAGACAATCTCAGCAGGGTCACGTCAGCTGCAGCTGCTCTCGTGGTGGCTGCCACATCACCCCAGTTCTCCACGGCTTGGTCACAGGATTTGGTTTAACCCCTGCCTCGGCGTTTACTGGCAGGTACTATGGTGGGACGGAGTTTGTAGACGAGCTGGAAAGGCTGTGCCAGAAGCGAGCCCTGCAGGCGTACCGGCTCGACCCCCAGAAGTGGGGTGTCAATGTCCAGCCTTACTCAGGTAACCGGGCACTCAGGAGAGCCAGGCTGGCTGCACCAGCACACCCCGGCACCCATAACCGGCCTGGTGTGCTCTCGCTGCAGGGTCACCCGCAAACTTTGCGGTGTATACGGCCCTGGTGGAGCCCCACGGCAGGATCATGGGGCTGGACCTGCCCGACGGGGGCCACCTCACCCATGGGTTCATGACAGACAAGAAGAAGATCTCTGCCACTTCTGTCTTCTTTGAGTCCATGTCTTACAAGGTACAGAGAGCTGCTCCAGCGGGAGCCAGGATGCGGTCATCAGAAGTGTTGGTGCCTCTTAAAGTTAAAAGTACCGGTGTCAGGCTCCTGGCACCTCCTGCAGGATGGTGCTGTGGCCAATCTTCACCCATACCAAGGTGGCTGAACCCTCCTCTTCCTCTCTCAGGTCAACCCCAAGACTGGCTACATCGACTATGACCGTCTGGAGGAGAACGCCCGTCTCTTCCATCCCAAGCTGATCATAGCAGGTAAGGATCAAACCCTTACCAACCTCCCTGGTGACACACCCTGGCTGGGGGTGGCTCCCCAAAGCCAGTAACACCCTGGCGAGCCCACGGTTCCTGCAGTGCCAGGAGGAGACCTCTAACACATCCATGCTGGCAGGAGCTTGTGTGCTGTCCCCAATGTAGGGCTGGACCTGGGGCTGTCCCAGGGTCCTCGAGCATCTGCTCCTGTCCCCTCCACATCCCATCTTCCTGCAGGTGTCAGCTGCTACTCGCGCAACCTGGACTACGCCCGCATGCGCAAGATCGCCGACGCCAATGGTGCCTATCTCATGGCTGACATGGCCCACATCAGCGGGCTGGTGGCTGCTGGCGTGGTGCCTTCCCCTTTTGACCACTGTGATGTCGTCTCCACCACGACCCACAAGACCTTGAGGGGCTGCAGGGCCGGCATGATCTTCTACCGCAAAGGTGCCTGACCTGGCCAGGGAGCCAGGAAGAAGTGCTCCCCCCAGGCTGGGGAGGCTGCAAGTTAAAGCTCCTTCCTGCTCTGGCTGGGAAGGAGGGAGGGCAGGAAGATCCGGGGCCTCCTGGGAGCATCTGAGGAGCTTCCCAGGGCCAACCATGGCCCAGATTTGAAGAGGAACAACCACAATCCTTGAGTGGCCAGGAGGTGAAAGCAGCTCGTGAGTGACCCTGCCCTCCCCTCCCACAGGCACCCGCAGTGTGGACCCCAAAACAGGCAAAGAAACACTCTACAACCTGGAGAGCCTCATCAACCAAGCGGTCTTCCCCGGGCTGCAGGGAGGCCCACACAACCACGCCATCGCAGGTACGCACCCGTGCCGGGCTGGCTGCCAGCTCTGGGAATTGGAGATGGCAAAGCTGTCCTGGCTGGGCTCTCACCCCCAGCAGCAGTGCGGGCGGCTCCAGCTGCCCCGAGGGGCTCGCAGCCCGGAGAGAAAGCGGCAAGGTGCAGCCAGCTTCATCCATCATTGCCCGAGGAGCAACTGGGCAGCAATCCCGCCTTTTGGCTCGTGGCAATGTCACCAGCCTGGTTAGGGGAAGGGACTGTCCATCAGCTTGCTTAGCTTCCACAATGACTTCTGCTGGCAGTGCCACACGTCCCCACCACTCTCCTGGTGGGAGGCCCCAAGGACTCACCTGGTCTGCCTTCCTCCCCAGGGATCGCCGTCGCGCTGCAGCAGGCCATGACGCCCGAGTTCAAGGCCTACCAGCAGCAGGTGGTTGCGAACTGCAAGGCGCTCTCGGTGGCACTGATGGAGCTGGGCTACGACATCGTCACGGGTGAGGACAGGTCTCAGCATCAGCCCTGGTGCAATCCCAAGCCTTTTTCGCTGCAGTCTCGCGTGGGAGCAGCGTTCACCCCGATCCCACATCCCCCACCAGATCCCTCTCTTTGCAGGGGGCTCTGACAACCACCTGATTCTGCTGGACCTGCGCAGCAGAGGCACAGACGGCGGCCGGGCTGAGAGGGTGCTGGAGATTTGCTCTATTGCCTGCAACAAGAACACGTGCCCTGGTGAGGGATCCTTGCAAGCTCTGCCATGTTGCTGGGGATGTCCCGTGGTCTGTGCAGAGCTTCCTGCAGGGCTCCCAGCTCCCAGTCCACCCCAGTCACCGGGAACCAGACTGAAATCCCGTGCATGGTGATTTCGGTACCGGCTTTGGTCACGCATGACATGTTCTGGTGCAGGTGATGTCAGCGCCCTGCGCCCCAGTGGCCTACGATTCGGGACACCAGCTCTCACCTCCCGTGGCTTCCGGCAGGATGACTTCCGAATGGTGGCTAAGTACATCCACAGAGGTGAGGCCAGGCCCAGGCTCATGGGTGGGGACACATGGGGCCGAGTCTCATCTCCAGCAGCTCCTGCAGATGAGGAGGCACTGAGTGAGCCAAGCTGGGTGGCTTCCCCACCAACTGGCAAGAGAGCACACACACAAGTGAGGAGTAACTGTCCCCCCTGCACATCTGGATGTGGGAGAAGACAGCTGGCCACAGCTGGGACCACCCAAGCCCTCCCCACTGCATAGGCAATGGGCTGAAAGCCTGCGCCTTTCGCAGTGTTGTTCCAGCGGCCCTTGGGGGTCCCATGCTGGTTTCCCAGGGCAGCAAGTCCCTTGCAGCCCTGTTCCTATTCTCCCACCTCTCTCGGGGAGCAGCCCCAGCCCAGCTGCAGGGTCTGCAGGGCTGAGCCCGCAGCCCAGCCTCGCGAGCTCTCTGCAGCAGGGCTGGGAGAGCCGCGGGATGCAGGAGCCGGCCACTGAGTGCAGGCAGGGGTTGCGTCTGGGAGGGCTGACGGACACATCTCCCATCCCGGCAGGGATCGAGCTGACGCTGCGTGTGCAGAAGGACCTGAGCCCCAAGGCCACGTTGAAGGAATTCAAGGAGAAACTGGAGGAGGAGAAATACCAAGGGGAGCTGAAGGCACTGAAGGAAGAGGTGGAAGCCTTCGCAGCGACCTTCCCGCTCCCAGGGCTGCCTGTCCTGTAAGGGGAGGCACACGCGCCCATTCCTGGAGCCACGGAACTACCCGGGATGGCGGCACACTCGCACCCCCAGCCTGAGACCAACACCCCAGTGCCTTCTCCCAGCACCTCCTTGCTGGCAGGGGCTGTGCTGCAGCAGCGGCTCCTTGTTTGGCTCTTCACCTCTCCCCTCCCATCTGGGGCACAGGACCCCCCTGAGCACAGCCCCCCCGCAAAGAAACCAGCCCTTTCACCTCTCTGGGTTGCACCAGGTAACCATCAGTCTCACAGCCAAGCTCAGTCCAGTGCTTGCTGGCTGTGGGAGCAGCAGACGAGGTTTAGGCAGGCCTGCCCACGTCCACCCAGACACCCCTGCCCACAGCAGCCAGGAGGGACGGGGGGTCCACCTCTGCAGGAGCCCCACGCCCGCAGCCAGGCGCGCTGCGCTCAGCTGCGCGAGGGACTTCACCGCTGTAAAAGCCTCCCTGGTTTCAGTCTTCACCTTGTGTGCCTTCCAGCCTTCGCAGGCCTTGGCAAGGCCAAGCCTTGTCCCAAACCCACCAGAACAACCCTCCCGGGATCGCTATCCCATCCCAGCCCGCATCTCCGGTATCTTCTCAGACCTCAGAACACAAAGCTTAGGTAGAACCATTTTTTAATAAGCACGGTAAAATTAAGAATTTAACCACAATGTATGACAAAAATTATACGCTTTAAAAAATACAACCAATTTTTTTTTGTATTTCAAAAATATCTGAACCCAAATAAATAATTTTTGTTTTTTTAAAAGTACATTTCTCGGACTAGTCATTTGGTGTTAACATCTGTTAAACTCTTGTGCAGTAACACAGCACGACACTAAGACATGCTTCTTGGATTTCTCCCGGTCACACTCGCTCTAACTACTGACGCAAGCATTCGGCACGCACAGGCACACACACGTAACTCAACATGCAGTAAAAGGATACAGTGCTTTAAAATAAGATGAGAATTCATCACAGCCTCCTCGCAGCCCTAGAGGCAGCTCTCAGCCCAGCCCCATCCCCATGCCGGCAGAGAGGCGACCAGCGGGACCAGGTACCCTGTGTTTCTGTTTTCCAGTTAAAACGCGTCTCGGGGGCCAGCGTGTGGTGGGTTTGTGGTTCCTCAACACCGGGCTACAGTCTGTTGCTCTGACACTGTGCTGCTGGGGCACTGCGTGGAGCAGGCACTCTCCTTCAGCCCGAGCAAGCTCACCACATTTCCCATTGCACCTTTTCACAGGAGCCTTTCCAAAGCGGTGCCCCAAGCCCTGGGTCCTGCACAGCTCTCCGCGACGCTGAGTCCGCAGCGCGGGCAGTCACCCACCACCAGACTGGGCGGGCTCAGGGCCCCCCACGCTCGATAAAAACCAAAGAACTGGCCTAGGGGCAAGGAGCCATCAGCTCTCACCCCTCAAGCGCCTCTCCCACCCCTTACAAAATGGCAAATATTGCTAGAGTATAGGCAGTATATATCCCTTGTCAAGGCAAGGCAGCTTTGGAGCTGCTTAGAAGTGATTGCTACTGGATGAAAGTAAATCCGAGCACTATTCTCTGAGAAATGAAACCTGTGTAGGGTTAGTATCGCCTACTACTATGGCTGAGCCTCCTCAGGGTGGGATCTGAAAGCTGCGGGCTAGTGTAGAGTAGAGCCGGGGCTGGCAGTCGGAGTCTCCCAACACAGGAAAGCAGAGGAATAAGAAAGGGAAGCCCTGCCCTCCCGGCCAGGCAGCAGGCAGCCAGGGGAGACTTTTGCTCTGATGAATTCTTGCTCAGGCTTAAAGCCTCCTCTCCCCGACAGCCAGCAGAGAGAGGAGGGAGCCGGAGCCGGCTGTGCGGGAGGCAGGGGCATGCTGGCAGCACTCACGGAAGCAGGTGACGGCCATGCACGGCACCACTGGCTCTGGCAGCTGGAGGGTTGGTGCAGGAGGGCTGGTGAGTATTGCACTGTGGCTGCGAGGAACCGGCCCTGCTCGTGGTGGAAGGATGGCTGGACGGCAGCGGGTGGCACAAGCCGACAAACACACATGCCAAGATTCATCGTGGGAGCTGTTAACCTGTTACAAGCCTGCTAATATCAGAAACTAGTGAGGTAACAAAGTGAAGATGAGGAAAAAGTCTTAAAGTGCCGATATAGGGATCTTTACTGTACAAGAGCAGAAGGTCAGACAGAGAAATTACTGAGCAAAGAGGAATTCAGCTCCCGACCCACCAGCTGCACTCGGGCTCTGCCCGATTTCTGCCGCTGCTATGGGCACCACAAGCCGCGAGGGCAGGCTGGGCTCCGGCTGTGTCGAGCTGCCACAGCCCGATGTAACTCCCCCTCTCCCTGGGTCCGAGCTCAGAGGTTACCCTGCCGTGAGCCAGCTTTAGGAGGACAAGGGCTCCAAGGCCTGTTTCCCCACAGCTCCTGCTTAATAGCAGAGCTGCAGATAGCACAGAGCTCCCCTGGAAAGGCAAAGCCCCCGGGGCATCCTCCTAAAGCAGAGCTGCTTTGTGGCAGAGACACGAAGCAGGTCAGGCAGGTGGTAGTGCAAGTATTGCTCAACACGGCCTTGAGTACCAGATACTACAGGTTGGATAGAGGGACGACAGTGGTGAGTTATTTATCCATTTACGAGCGCAGCTGAGCACCACAGGTAGAGACCACTGTGACTGAGATCAGCCAACACTAATCGTTGATCCCGCTCTGCGCTGTCGGCCTGGAGGAAGACATAAGTGAGTCAGCAGGA
>NW_010522206.1:8319-15719 GCF_000687285.1 Phaethon lepturus
CCTCAAACCCAAATAACCTCAGGTTCGTTTTCCAGCAGGAAACAAGCTCCGGTGAGGAGCCCTTCTCCAGAGCTGTGGGTTGGGCAGGACACGGAGCTTGGGTCTGCCCAGTGTCACCTGCATCACTCATTTCCTGAGACGCCTCTTCCCCCGAGGAATCTCGCCTCAGCTTCAGTGTGGAAGCTGTCCAGGTGCACATGAGTCAACAAAGGGACACCTCAAGTCACTTCAGAAAGCAGGCGCTTTCGATGGACACAGAAGCCTTTCACCAGCAGACCAAGTTCACACATGACAGGAGGGCACAGTTAGGAAAGGAAGAGGCCTTTAGACATCCTTTGAAGGCGTGCAGCCCCGCGCACAGGCACGTCGCTCACCTTCAGCAAAGGTGACGCTATGCTGCTTCACAACTGCGACCTGAAAACACCATCACATGCAACTCCTGACCTCAGAAATCCCTCCAGAGTACCACGAGCTCAGCTTGCCCAGCTGAGCTGGCCTCACCATTAGCCACCAGAAACAACACCAACATTTAAAATACTCTTCCTGCCCTGTTGGTTTATACCTCCCGCACTACCCCAGAGAGCCCTGGGCGAGAGAAAGAGGCGGCAGCGGTACTGAAGCATGGATGCTGGTGCCAGACAAGAGCCTCCCCAGGGAGCCTCCTTGCCTTCGGGACACAGGTTTCGGAGCAGCGCGGTTCTCACAGCAAGTTTCAGTGGGGTCTAAGCCATGCTGACGAACCCCAGTCTGTACACAGAAACTTTTCTGGGCACGGAAGGAACATCATGTTCATCTCCAGCACTGCCTCACACCAGCACAATAAATAGAGGTTTAAAAAAAAAACCCCAAACACAAACCCAAAGCAAACAATGCTTCAGCTCATCTTGTAAGATCTCAGCTGTTCTCACCCTATAATCAGAAGAGCGATATAGAAGAAATAAAATCAAGGTTATCTTTCCTACATCAAGGCTTTTCTTGCTTAGAAGTATCACGGGGGCTGCTACTGCCACACGGCAGCGGGCAGAGCAGACCGCAGCCCGGGACCGGTGGCCAAGGAGCAGCATCTCCTATGAGACTCCAGAGGGAAGCGCTGTGCCCAGGCACAAAGCTTTCGGCACTGACAGGAACAATCTGGGAGTGTCACCACACTGGTGGCACCACTTTTATGGCACAGGCAGCAGCACAGAAGCTTTGAAAGGAAAGCCCTCAGCATCCAGGCTCAGAGAGTGGCAGTTCTGCCCCGTCCAGAGCTACCCAGGAGTGTCCTGGGAGAGGTAGTCGAGACAAAACAAAGGCTCGGCCAGAAGCAGCATGCAGCGATGCTGACCCTGCTTTACCGCAAAGCGCAAAAGTCAACTCCCCAACAGAAAAAAACCACCAAAAAACAAAAGAGAAACTATTATGGAAACAACATGGAATCCAGTACATTCATCCCCCATCTTTCCTGAGCACTAGGATCCCACCAGCCAGGCAGCCTGCTCTAACAGCTTGCTGCCTCACAGCATAGCTTCAGCTAAATTGCACTGTTCATTTCCCCACCACAAAAAGCACCTAAAAATCAGTGTGTCCCCCACTCTGTTCAGTTCCCCTTGTTCCTTCAAAGGCCACCCTTGACCTCACACGCTTTCAGGATTCCCAGTGTCCCTCCCACCCTTCTCGGAGGTCACCCAGCAAACAGGGTGTGACAAATTGACAAGGCACAGCGCTCTACATTCCCAACAGCGGCTGCCTCAGTGCTTGCCGGTGTTAAGGAGTCCTTCCACATTCCAGATTTTAACAAAGCTACAAGAAACTGGTAAATGCTTTCTGGAAAAAAGCACGTCTGCCTCCACTGCACTCCCAGCCACCCAGGAACAACTTGTCCTGGGAAGTGCTGGGAAACTCAGAATGCAGGAAAGGACACACCATCCACTACCGCTGCGCACAGACGGGTAACCACAAGCTGCCACCCTGCCAGGGAGCTTCCGAGCTACACTCACATGAGACACTAGTGGATTAAAAAACTTCATGCGGCCTTTACGTCTCCCCTCTGGTCACCACCCTGGCTCCACAGAAGGGACCTACAGCATTTAGGGCTCTGGCAGAAGCGTGCAGAGCACTGCGTTATTTTGGGGGCTACATGCAAGTATTGATCCCCAAGACAGCCCACCTCTCTCTCCATGCCATAATCCCCCTGGGATGCTGCCATGATACACTTTAAAAGTTAATAGTGCCCCTTCTAACATTTTAAAAACAGAGTGCCTGGTGTTGTATGTGATGGAACATCTACGTTCTTGGCTACAGGAAACCACACAGAAATCTGGTCCCTCGGACACCGATTTCTGTGCAGCAGAGACGCTTGCAAACACATCGGCTTCTTTGCCCCTTCCCGATGTATGAGAGCTACTGCAGACAGCATCAATGTCAAGCACGGATGATCTTTGTCAGACACTGAGTACGCAGGCAGACAGCCCACACGCGAGGCTAGATTTTGTACAAAAAGCTGGGAACATAGTCAAATCTGAGCAGAGGGTTCATCCCTTGGCCGGGTTCCTGAATGTACTGCAGCTTCAGCAGCTCAGCTAAATACTGTACAATTTTGATATCTTCATTGGCAAGGCCCAGCTGAAGCTTCAGAAAGTTCATCCTGCGATTCACAACGGATTCGTCTGGTTCCCTTTCACTGATGGGAAGGTGCAAATGGTGGCAGAAGGTGAAGAGGAAGGCTTTTGAACACAGCTGGGTGAGGATACTTTGGACGTGCATATAGTAGGTACTTCCTCGTTTGATCTGCGTGCGGTGGTCTGCCAGCCGGGACACCAAGGTGCCTTTGTAAAGCGGGCAGCGGAGAGTCTTACTGTCGGCGTCCAGAACACTGACGTACCGGCTGTATCGGCTCAGGGCGTGCAGCACGTTCACCCCAGCAGGCGACGCCATCCTGAAACAGCAAGGAGAGAGGTCATGGCTGGAGGGGACCATATGGTTAAGCAGCAGACTGTGTCCCTGCCCCTATATTGCACGTACTTTCTCTCTAGCTCATGAGCTGGTGCAAGAGCCTTTGCGAGCAAATGAAGTCTAACACGGAAGAGAATGGCCAAATAGTCTCTGCAGCCTGACGGATCCCAAGGAAACCTCGACTCCCTGGATCCCCACGTGCACTGATCCACACTGTGGGTGCGCTACTTCATAAACCACCGTGCTTTGGGGCAGCTTCCTCCCTCGGTGACATGAGAGAGAATGATAAGACATCTCTGGTGAACAGAAGCAAGTCTTGCAGCAGCTGGTAGCTTCTGGATGTGACGACGAGGACTCAGCAACCCAAACCAGACCCCCCCCCAGGCCTTGCCAAGAGCTCCGCTTTCCCCTCACATCTCTGTTTTGGGAGGGAGCTGCTCCGTGGTTGTCAAAGCCCTGAGCGGAGCAAAGCCTTCTGCCCTTCCTGCAGAAAGGGAACCATCCTTAAACCAGAATATTCCCTGGCTAAGCCTGGGCATTTTTCACTCAAGTGCAAACCCACAGCACGTTCACAACATACAATTATCCAACAAGCCTAAATGAATGTTATTTAAATGCAAATTACAAGCCTACGCAAACTCTACCTTCTATTCCTCATTTCTGCATGGTTAAAGTCACGTGGTTGAGATACAGCTCCCAGCCTCAAACCAGGAGCCCCAGCTGGTGGTGTAAGGGCTGCCCCTGTGCCCAGGCAGTGTCTGGCCTTAGAAGCCACAGCACCCTTACCAGAATAATTAATTTAGCTTGCAAGTTGCTTCCCAAAACCCTTGTTCAAATGGTTTGCTGAAAGCACCCACATTAAACTCAACACTTAATTAACATTCCACAGAGGACAATTTAAATGATTGACCCAAGTTACAAGCAGTTCTTAAAAAAAAAAAAAAAATTACTTTTGTTTACAAAAATTGCATCTAACCACGAACACTGAGCAACAAGTAAACACTTGGAGCTTTTAAAAACCTCACCGACAGAGAAGTTTGGGAGCAGCTGTGGCAGAGCTGTCATCCTGCCCCACAAGCACAGAAATGAGGGTAAACTCACAGCTTAGGATTATTTTGTCATCCACAATGCAATACTCAACAGCCCATAAAACAGATTCCTGTATTTTGATTTTCATGCTGCTCAGAAACAGTCGGTCAGAAGCTATTCCAGCCCGGCTCTGAGCAATGGGCTGCCACCCTGACTCACGTTTTCCACGTCAGTGACAGCAATGGCCATGCCCTGTCATACCTGCACCCGAAGCGCCAAACACATCCTGGTAACACACAAAGAAAATCCTTTTCATAACAGCAACGGAGGCAGGGTCAAAGTCTTAAGAGCTGAGCAATCGCTGTTTGCTAATATAAACTACGAAGTCACATTCCAGGACTGTGTGTCGGGGAAGGGGTGCTTGCTTTTGTGATGGTCCTCACCCTGAGCAGAAGTTGCCTCTGCATCTCAACTGCAATTCCAACACCACAGCCTGCACAAGTTCTGCAGATCGTTTTTCCTATGCTAAGGCTTGTTATAAATAAGTCTTTGTCCATCTGCAGCCCCTCAAAGGGAGCCCAGCAGCTCTGCAGGATCTGCACCTCTGCCCTTCCCCACAATACCTGGCCAGCACACCCTCGGCAGCACAGCCCAAGGCGCTAGCACTCCAATTTCTGACCTACCGATCTCATCGACAGTGCCTCATCTCTTCATCAGGGTCCACAAGGAAAAACCCTCCCCGTATCAAAGCATCCATTTCAAAAACAAAATTCTAGCTAGAAATGTCAGAAGAGTTTTAGCAGGGAAAGCAGAGCAGACAAGGAGACTCCAGGACCAACCAGGAAACCAGCAGGACTCGTGTTTGTTCTGTGTTTTGTCAGGCTAAGACCTAAACCAGAGGGGAACCTCCCGTCCAAATAACTAGTATGAACCAGGCAGCAAGTGGCCAGCAGGTATTTTAAGAGATTAACTTGCAAGTGAGGCTGGATATAAAGAGAGAGACAAATCTACAAATCTGTCCCCTTCCACAAATACATCCCATAAGCCAAAATTCATGGCAGCTGCATAGGTAATTAGACACAGACCTCCTCTGCACACCAGTTCCCCTCTGAAATCCTCACTTAGAAGAAGTTTTTATCATGCACCTTGACAGTGATAAGCAAACAGAGCCTAGATATTTACCTCTGGAGTCCAATCAGCTTCCATCTCTGGAAATCCACAACGTGCAGAGGGGAAGTGACCCAGTGCTTCACGGGCTTGGCATAAATGCCGCAGTTCGGCACGAAGATGGAGAGCGCCGTCACAAGCTTCTTGACTATCGCTTCCTCTTCCCCCAGCACGATCAGGGTCCTTCCGCTGAGCAAGGAGTAGATGGCGGGGTGAGCGAAGGGGTACTGCCTGATGAACCGCAGTGCGTTCTGGCCAGCCTTTTTTTTGTGCCTTTCACTCGCCTGACAGGCGAGATGAGCTGGAGAAGGGGTCCTGTCAGAGCATGTGGAAGCAGCGCTGCTGATATAGCTCGTGGAGTCCGAGCACTCATCCAGGCTGCTCTTACTGACCTCCCTGCAGCCTGTCAGGTAGCGCGAGTCAAGCTCGTAGGGAAGGAGCCCGCCTGAGATGCCGTCGTGGGAGGGGAAGGCCCCAAAGCTCCCGCGCAGCCCCTGCTTGGCCTGATGGTACGGCTGCGGGGGGATCCTGACCACCCCGTCCTCATCGCAGGGCTTCTGTCCCAGGTCAGGCAGAGGCTCAAGGAAGTTGGGACTCTCCTTCCCAATACAGCAGGCAGAATCAACCTGCACTAAGTTTTCCTGTTTTGAAATGTCCTCCTGCTCGTCAGCGTTGTCCGAGTTTAGTTTAGGGGTGAAACGAAGGCCTCCCTCTTCATCATCCACATAAGGTTCCTCGTTAATGGCACTTGGGTAGCTCGCTTTGAAATCTTCTGGGATGAGCGACTCGGAGGGACACGTGCTGAGAACCTCGATGCTGTCCTCGCTGACAGTCCGTCGGCTGCCCACCTTGCTCCTGCCCGCCTGGGGACTGGGGCTGACAGGTAGGCTGGCCTGGCTCTCCGATTTTGTCAAGCCAGATGCAGACTTCTCCGTTCCAAGAACCTCGATGCTCTCACCGCTACTGATGCTGCCTTTAATATCTGCATCGAGATAGTCCAGGTTCTCCTGGTGTTCAAACATCACGGACTCGGTCATTTTGGGTTCTTGAGAGTCCTCGATTTCCTGCTCCATCTTGATGGGCACACACTCCACACTTGACTTGTAGGATCCCAGGTTGATGACCACTTTAGGAGCAGAGGACTCTTCCGAACACTTTCTATTGACGGCATCTTGACTGAGCCCCTGGCAGCCTCTGTACTGTTTTTCAGGTGGTTTTTCATCCAGAAAAGATACATCCTCAAAGAGGAAGTTAGTTACGCTTTGTTGCTTTAAGAGTGCCCTACTGATCTGGTCTGTTAGGAGGTAGCATACATCACCTCTGAAAGTCCTCTCAATCTGATGCAACTGGTCAAGAGTTTGGGTGAAAAAATAAATATCGCAGAGTTCCTCCAGTGTCTTCAGCTTCTTGTCAAAGCATTTGGCAGATTTTGCTTTGATAAGCTTAGGGGTATAGGACGGCACGTGGGCATAAAGGTGCGTTTCACCAGGCTCAGCAAGTTCAGAGGTAGTCAGGTCCTGATCGCAGCCTGAGCTGGCCTGATCCAGCACACACTCTGGCTCGTAGGGATGGAAGTCAGACTCCTTCAACTTCCTGTAGGGATACGATCTGATTTGTTTCAGCAGATCTTGGTGCTCGATGATAGACTTCTCCACGCTGGCCAGCTCGTTGGCCTTCTCAATGGCTTGGGTTGTGTAATACCCTTTGTCATTGGCTTTCTTCTGTATCTCAGTTTCGTTGTGCAGGACAGTCCTGGTGTAGTCAAGATCTTTCAGTTTCTTTTCCAGTTCGTTTGCAAAAGCTTTCCTGTTCCCTGTCTTTAGGCATTCGGAGGCTTTAGAGAACTCAGCGGAGAGTTCCTGAAATTGCTGCATGATTTTGTGCTCATCAGCAGAAATGTAGGCCATGCAGAAGGGCCTCACGAAACCCCTGGCTTCGAGGTCATACAGAGTCAAATGGTGGACGTAGGCAAAGGCCCCTTCCTTCGAGTCCCCCAGCACCACTTTGGAGTCCTCCACGAAGTTCAGCTTTGGGTAGGCAGAGCCGGGAGGGTGCCCCACAAAAGAAGCCTGGTAATCCACAGACATGATCCGAAGGGAAAAATAATTGAGATCGAAAGTGCCCGACACTTTGGCGTCATCAGGGATGGTCAGGAGGGGCTGGGGCCCCACTTGCTCCGAGAACTCGGAGATGAGGATGAAGTCCCGGGTGAACTTGGAGCTGGCAACCTTGGCCCAGGGGTTGACGCCGTGGCTGGCAAAGGGGAAGAG
>NW_010522207.1:0-356 GCF_000687285.1 Phaethon lepturus
TGCTGGATGTAGCCAATTCATGGACGCATACGAAGTGGTACTTATAGTTATTTCCTGAGCGGTGATATTTTTCTTATCAGTGTTCTACTTTTTACCTCATTTCACTGAAATATTCTCTGGAAGTATTTCTGCTGGAATAAACATTTCAGCACATCAGGTTTGTTCCATAAGGGTTGATTGTCAAATTACAGCCTTCTTTCCTGCGAGCGCTGTGCTTTTGTATGGGATCAAATTGCATTAGTTATTTTTTCCTCCAGTATAAACACAGAATAATAGTGATATCTTTATTGTATCATATTTCTGAATGAAAAAATAATCACAAACAGATTTTCATGCGGTGTTACTACAGTGCAGGA
>NW_010522207.1:388-2952 GCF_000687285.1 Phaethon lepturus
CGCGGTGGCCTGGGGCCCGTGTGGCAGCGGCAGCGCCTGCTCCGTTTGGCCGGAGCCCCCCGCACGCACGCCGACGGTCCCTTTACGGCCGCAGTGCTTACCGCCACGTTTCCTACGTTTGCTTGCTTGTGGTCCTGGAAGCCACCTAGCATGCAGGTCGTGTGCCCTTAATTTTCATTATGAATGAAGAGTAAAATGTGAAGGTTATTGCCTGGCAGTACAAATGCACTGTTTTTTTTTATTTAGAAGCTCTATTAGAAGTGTCAGGAGCCCCATAACAAAGCAGGGCAAATATCCGCAGAGACACCTTGTTGAGAAAGGCAACTTGGCTTCTAAAAGGTTTGAATATGAATGTGGTTGTTTCTAATCAAGCAGTCCTTGAAAAGAACTCCCCACTATTACTTACCTCTGTCTTTTTTTCTTTTTTAACTTGTAATCAGCCCATTTTCCTCCTCAGGAAATGCTTCTCGTGCCAGCCTGTGGCGGGGTGGGAGGGGGCACAGCCCGGGGGGGCACAGAGGGGCCAGGGGAAAACCCCACGTCGAAATATCTCCACATCCAGAAAAGTAGCTCAGGATTCAGAATGGATGTGGTCAGAAAACCACCTTGTTTTGGACGTGAGAGGCCGTGCGCTTTGTGCTCCCTGGGAAAAGTGGGCTAATTTGGGGGTGTTTGAGGCCATTCCAGAGGGTGCCTGCTGAGGCCGGCCACAGCCACCCTCAGCAAAACCAAACCCTGTAATTCATGGCAGGAAACTGGACATACTCTGCTCCTTGGACAAGTGCATCCAGAAACGAAGGGAACTCCCTTCGCCAGGGAGCGGGGACCTGCCGAGCATCCCCCGTTCACTGGCACGGGGCCCCCATCCCCGGGCGGGGACGCTGCCACCGAGTGGGAAACACGTTTAAGCCAAACAACAGGTGAAAAATGAACTCTTAGGTACTTTCCCTAAATCAAGGTATTTATTCTGGCTTAGCAGTGGCCGTTGTGAGTTGGTGCCTGTGGAACCCCGCTCAGCTTGGGACCGGGTGAGGACGGGGACAGCCCCCCAGGGGAGCGCGGTGTCGCATCGGCCGCGTTGCCGGCAGTTAGTGAAATTTGCCCAAGCTCACGTTCTGGTGCCGCACTTGGCTCCAAGCAAAGAACGTGACCACTGCCATGATGGCATGGGTGGGCCTGGGCATCGGTGGGAGAGGGCAGGGGTCCCCTCTGGAGAGGGGTGACGCATCTCAGCAAACCGTCCCTCTGGTCCCCGGCAGTGCCCGTCCCGCAGGACTCCCGTGGGGCACAGGGCTGGGCTCCCCATCTCCTGGCCGTGCTCGCGGGGCGCCTTTCAGCTCTGGCATCTTCAGAACACATACAAAATCTCCCTCTTTTTTTATATTTTATAAATTGTCAGTGTTTTTTCCCTCTACGAACTGTAGCATCTGGCAGCAGGAAAGTACAGTAGGACTTGCTGGCACCGTGGTGCAGAGCCTCGAAGAATTCCATATTGTGACAACACATCAAAATAAGTTGCTGTCAACAGACCAAAACACCAAGTGCTGTGATTCTGTCTGACGTGTGAAGACTCAGACAGGCTGTCTTGACAAGTTGTGGTGGAGCACCTGCAATTGGCAGAAGACAGTGATATAAATCTGATTTGCCTGATATGCAGCACCTAGATATCGTTAATGTTGGTGACAATAACTCTGCATAACATTCCTGAGACATAGATCTGATTTTTTGTCTATTACTTGTGTTGTTTTTTGTCACTCTCTGATACTAGTTCGGCTTCCCTTCCCTGCTCAGGGTCTGCCTAGGAATTGCTGTGAATAATAAACCGTATTTAAAAATAGGTGATAACAAATTAAGGTTTAATCCAGCCTCTTCTTGAGGCTTTGTAAAAAAAGGCAGTCGTTGTCCTGGCTGCTCAAGGCAAAAGATATGCCGTGAAATTTATTTTACACTAATCATAAAAATAATCATGGTGGAAGTTGTATTAATTTCCAACTCGCAGCCAAAATATTGAAAATAGCAGGTTAAAAGCCACAAGCTGCTGTAAATCTTTTCTGAAACGTATGTGGTTTTAAACTTCTAGAAGAGGAAAAGAATCGTTGAATAGGTGGTTAATTTTTACCTTTCATTATCAATAAATGGTAATTCTTTACAGTAGCAGCATATATCACAGCTCATTTATGAACGCGTGACACGTATCTTGGCTCTAGAGTTTAATTACTGGGAGTTAACGCTATCTTCCCCGTCTCAGCCCTTCCTGACTCACACCCGTGTGATGGGTCTCATCCCGACACTGGCAGGGACTAGGAAACGGCAACGCCTAGGAGTTTGAATTTCTGTGTCGGGGTCCCCTGTGCATATTTGAGACATTTTTGCGTGTGGCTATTGCAAATGATTTGGGGGGTCGTTACGGCTTCGGACAAAAGCACACGAGCTGAAGAAAATCTCTTTTTCTGGTGGCCCTTGGGCTTTGGGGCTGGAGAGTTAGGGCTTGAGACGGGCACGTGGCTTGCGCCCACGGCAGGTCCTGTGCGCGGAGCCGCGCGGGGCGCGCGTCCCCCTCGGCT
>NW_010522208.1:0-352 GCF_000687285.1 Phaethon lepturus
TAAAATAAAATAAAATAAAATAAAATACCTCATTGAATTCCTTTATACAATTTGCAAAATAAATGTTTGAATAAATTTCACTACAGTGGCAGAATAGTGAGCATAAAGGAACAGAAGAGAAGATAGCTGTAAAATGGTACAGAAAAGGACTTGGTTGAATCCTGAAAAATCCTTTCTTCAATTGGCAAATTTTCAATTAGCATTGCTCATATGACTAAAAAAACAATTAGCCCCACATTATTCAGTTAAAACCTTTTGCACTCCACTTAATAGTGATTGCTCAAAGAAACAAAGTATATTGAGCTGGTTTATCAGAAATAAATGCTATGCCCTATCTATTAAGCTTTCTATC
>NW_010522208.1:383-3949 GCF_000687285.1 Phaethon lepturus
CCTAAAAGTAAATAATCCTCAGATGTATCTTAGAACACAGATTCAGAGCCCTAGCTTTGCCAACCTCCAGGAGGAAAGAATACAAATGTTTTAAACGTTTTAACAAGGCAAAATTGAAAATTGCTCAAAACCTAAACATAAAACCTCAAATGAAGAATGAATGAATTGTCTACTTGCACAATGTCTGCCAAGGCATATGAGAAACCCTTCTTCCTTCCTTGTAAAATATCTGTTGTCTAAAATAACTCCTTATTGATACAGTCAAGAAAGAAAATACAGCCACAATGCATCAATTATTTAAATACATTATGCTTTCAGATCCAAAGCAGCGCTGAATTATTTTTTTTCCCAAGCAATAAAGCTTTCATAAGAATTAGAGTGAGAGCCTCAAGCAACTGTTCAGATATAGCAGAGAGAACTTAATTCAAAATGGTGATCAAATATCTTTCAAAAGCAAAAGTATGGGCTATGCTTAATGTTAAATCAAATTAAACACTCAAATCAAACAACAATTTACATTCTTTCTGATAAATCTTGTACAGGGTACTTTCAGAAGGATTCAAATAATTGTACTTCCTTAAAGCAGCACAAATATTTTATATATTAATTAAATGATCAAATTTATAGTGTGAAGTTTTAAGAGCCCAAATTACTAATGCGAATGTCTCAGCTACAGTTGGAGATTGTGAAGTAAATGAACATTAATTAGTGCATGATAAATAATTAAAGTATTTTTAGCCAAAGAAAAAGGTCTCAAACTTGCAAAAATATTAATATGAAAAGATAAGTAAAGAAGAAATTAATGAAGCCCTCTAAAAACAGTACTGCATTTCACTAATAAAAGGAATGAAAATGAAAGATTATTTAAAAGCATTTATATAATCCTTCAGCACACTTCCAGGAGACCAACTCATTGATAATACTGTTTCAAAGCTTTATCTAAAATAGTATTAACAAAATATTAATGATAAACCTGCCATTTGATTTTAATTTTTAAAATCATAGATATTTCAGTGATAATTTCTCAAGAGAAATTTTGAGCAATTTCCCATAATTAAACCATACTTCTAATGTTACAGCTCACCTCGAATAAAATACATTTTCTATAGTCATTCTTTGCATTTGTTCCTTAGTATTGGGCTCATTAATCATTTAAATAAAAGAAAATGGCTCCTTGTATTATGGAATGTTTACACTTCATCCTATTAAAATATTTCTTTTTAAAAAATACAAGAAATTTTCTCACTTCCAGGTGGAATGAAGTAAAATGTAAATCTTTTAAAAATGAACAGGCATACAAACACAATAAGGTATATACAAAAATATAAGCATTGTACATTTCAAGTATTTAATTATACTATCAACGTAGTAACCAATTTACCTGACCAGTACCAGTAGTTGCTATGCTGATTTCTGCTGTTCCTTGACCTTCATTGTGCCTTTCTGTATCATGGGAACCCGCATCATGCTTGCTTTGAGGTGCCCTCTGTTAATACACGAGTGTATGAAATTATATACAGAAATGAAATTATATACAGAAATGAAGTACACTTTAACATTCAAAGCTCTCTAAACTATAAATGCATCAGTGCTGTATCTTTACAAAGCCATTGAGTAGTGCTTTGTATTTCATAACTCTTAGCCTCAATAATTAACAGCTGAGACAGAGTGTCTTAGAAAAATTGCAAGATGAAAGCAAAGCATGTCCTCTCAGGATTTATAGTCCTGCAAGACAAAGGATTTGCTGTGAGACACAGAAACACCATTCTCTACCAGCTGTGCTCACATCACTATCAGAAACATAATAGAATTGGAGCAAAAAACTGTCTTCTCTGCAATGTCATGTGATCTGTGCATTTACTTGGAGACAAGGCTAGCACAGTTAAATTAAGATTCCCATTCAAACACAAACACCTTCTGGGTGAACAGAAGGGTACACATATAGCACAAATTTTTCTACATTTTAATGACAAACAACACAGGAGTAACCACTTTGATGCAAATAAAATTTAAATAATCTGCTACTGATCAACCTTATTATATTTTATCAAAATTAATGCAAATGATACAGCAACCTAGTACAGATACATGTTCCAGTTTCTTAAGGTGATCCAATTGTTGATACAGCTACATGAAAATTAAACTGCTGTCACATCCACTCAGACATCATGAAATCAACACCAAAAATAGGGCTTTATATATTTTCTTAATGAAGCAAATAGAATAACTGAGCAGAATACTGTGTAAAGCATCCAACATCATCCACTAATTTGTTTAAAATGTTCCAGTTTTTCAGAATGACATAAACCATTCTTTCCTTGGAACTGGCTTGAAGTCTGAAATTCAAAAGGTATTACCTTGTCTCCAAAGCAAGATTATTCTTATAATATTAGTTTTGATGCCAAGCCTCATTTTTCTGGCTCAGAGGCTACTACCATAACAGACAATATTCTCTTGTATCCCTCTCACTTAATTTGTATAACTATACTTGGTTTATCAAATTCCATTTCTATGGGACTTCAAAATTTTTATGAGCGGTCCAGCCTATGATAGCATAGTCTGCTTCATCTTGCTTTATGCAAATTTCTCTGTAACATCTAGCAGAAACGTACTTCTCTTCAATATACATATACTAAAACCTCTTTCTTTACCTGAAAAAATGGTGAACACACTCGTACAGTAATACTGCCATGTACTCTTAATTTGTTTTATTCATATTAAAATATTAGTCTCAAACCCAGAAAATATTTAACATCCAACAGGATTTCAGAAACCAGTAACTAACTGTTTAAATACGTCAGATAATAATTTAGAAATAAACATTAAAAAATGAAATCTATACAGTTTAAGTAATGGAAGAAGATACTTCAAAGAACACAGGAACATTAAACATGAAAAAATTGAAACATAATTAGTGATGTTTTCCTTAATATTAGATTTTTAAGTATGGAAGATGAATAACTACAAGGCAAAACTCTCAAAATATTTTTTCCAAATACTTTATCCCAAATCCAAAACACAGCCTCACACTAGCTTCTATGAAGAAAACCAGCTCTATCCTGGCTGAAACCAGGACAGTATCCACCCCTTATTCCATACCATTTACGTCATGCCCAGGTCCTACACTTTTCAATACATTCCAATTATTCATTATTATATACACACAGATATCACTTTCTTAGTCCATGGGCCATCACTTTAAAATGTCTGTGGAGTTCAGTCAGTCCATGACTCGGGGCTTCATCCATCATAGCAGTCTCTCAGGGCAGGGGAGATGGTATGTGGTGTTGGATTGCCATCTGGCACGGTCCATGTCCATGATCTGCAGGTCGAAGATGTCGGTCTCGAGGGAATTGTTGGACGCAAGCTGCTGAAGCCAGTTCTGGTCCCATCACTGCTGCACGTTGCTTGGTTTCAGTGAAGCTCATTCTTCATCAGTCTGGGTGATTCTTACTATAATACCATTGATATGGTAGATAGCAGCCATAGTAGTAATGTCATACTGAACAATTACCATAATACAATCCAAATCATTGAATATTTTCACCCAAAATCAAGTCTCCTTG
>NW_010522209.1:0-3033 GCF_000687285.1 Phaethon lepturus
GCTGCTCCGGCCGAGGCAGGCGACGCGGTTATCGCGCCTCTTTGTGATCATCCCCGTCGACTTCACTCTTCTTCTAACGGTGCCCTAACCTGCACCTGCGAGGTGTTTTTTTTGTGGACGAGTGTTTGTTCTTGGGAGGTGCTTATCTGCGAGTAACCCCCAGTCTGTGGCAGACTGGTGGTGGGAAGGGGCAGAGCCGAGGAGCGGCGAGGTCCGTCGGGGAGATGGTGCCACCTAAATCAGACCTGCAGCCTGTGTAAGCAGGCCTTCTGTGAACACACAAACTCTCCAGCAGCAATTCCCTCTCCAGGCTTGTTTGGCGAGGCATTGGAAGAGGCTGCCGGAGAAAAGGGCTGGATGTGCGGTAGCGCGAGGCGCTGGCGGCAGCAGCTTTGGGGAAGGGAGCGTCGGGAGGTAGCGCCTGCTCTGCGCTTAACCCAGCTTGCTGTAACTCAGGTTAATTTTAATTCTTTGTCTGCTGGAGAAGCAAAGTGCTTCTGTATAAACGACACCCTGATGGAAGGTATATTTAGCTTTCTCTGGCCGTCTTGCACCTGTACACTTGAACATGATGACTAAACTGCAATGGTGCTCTTTTTACGTACAGACTGTTAAAATACGTACGAGAGGATCGCAGAACTGTTATGATTTCTTTTTGTTTGCAGTGGAAACAGGTGTCTGGATGTACATTCCTTGCATTTCAGAATTAGAGTGGTGCCTAATATCTAGAAAGTTAATTTGAAGGGAAATAAATTGTAAACGTGGAAAACAAAGCATGATACAAATAAGACTTGAGAGTACAACTGGCTATTGTTTTCACCAGCCATAGAGTCTCCAATAAAAGCAGTTTCTGTCTCAGGTTAAAAAAAGAAAGGTGTTACACAATTGTTCTATTTCCTTTGTCTGTTCAACAACCGGGAGAGCAGGAGCCTTAGAAAGACCAGTCGAGAGATGGTCTACTACAATGTCTACTTGCATCGGTCAGGATGAGTGCAGTCTAGAAAGCAAACAAACCACAGGAATGGTCCAAAGTACATTTCATTTAAAAAATCTTCCTGCTTTAGAAACACTCTATAACAAGATACATGTTCATCCGTATTTCTGATGATCAAAAGATGTTAGTATCATCATGGTACTAGGAGAATGAGTAGCGAGCTGGCAGACAGTCATTTCTGCAAGGAGTCATTGTTGCGGTGTTGAGTAAGTAACATTCTGGGTATGTTCATCAGCTCAGGTGTGCAAGAGCTTTTGCTTAAAAGGTGTCAGGCTTTACTTCACAAAATGTTCAACCGCAGTGACACCAAACACCCATCTAGAGAAAACGTGAAGGTACTGGCAAATGTAAGAAGCAAGAGAGACCTCCCGAAGGCCTTGGGCTGCCACACTCACCGATTGTCCTGGTTTTGGACATTGCACATGTTCCTGTCTGCCAGCTGAAGGCATAAAGGCATAAAACGCACCCAGCGTTCTCAGCCTGCTCCTCCCGTCAGGAGCTGAGCGTTGTGCGTGACCAGGCGCAGTGATGCTGTACTTGCAATGTCTCAGGGATACGGTACCAGCCAAGGTGGGGTTCAAGGACTAACAGCACTGAAGTATTTGTATGGCCCCTTACGGTCACTTCTTGTTAGAGGATTATCACAAAGAGAAGAGGTTAGTCCTGGTAGGTTCAGTCTCCCAGAGCAGCACACAGACGTGCAAAGAACCTGTGAGCCCTTTGTCGTCTCCAACGGTTTAATTTCAGAGAGATTTGGGTGTCTGTAAGGAGTGTGTTCAAAAGCGAGGGCAAGATTTGGCACCAAACTTACTATCCGTGAATGAATCGGTCGTCGAAGAGCCTGGCTGTCCAGGACAAAGCAGTCATCCTGCTGACCTAGTGTGCTCCAGCAAAAGCTCAGGAGTCACTGCTCTTGGGAGGGTGTAGCTGCCCTTCTCATCTCCTTTGGACAGAATTATCCCAGAAATTATCCCAGGGAGGTGCAAGATTTTTATACACTCTAGGATTTCTTTTTGTGCATTTTCTGGATTTTTTTTTTTATAAAGTTATCTCAGCTGAAGGGTGGTTTCAGACCAACCCTGGTTTGGATTTTGGTGAACTGCTGCAATGTAGCCTTAAAGGAAGATAAAAAAAAAATGTTACTCCTGGTACAAACAATCGTTCCCTGCTATTAAGGCTTTTGTGGTTTTAGGGGAGTCACTCTGATAAGAAATCTGATTTCAGTTTCAGAATTGCGCAGTTAACAAAGCCAATAACAACTTTATAAACTGGGAGAGAGGACTTGACAGGAACCTTTTAACCCATTATAACAATATAGGCCCTGTAATTTATTTGATTCGTAGACTGCCCTCAAGGAGTATTTTGATGATGAGTAGAAATCACAATCAGATCTGGAAGGTAGAAAGTTAATTTCTGTTTCTTGAGAAGTGTGGGTATTTTCCTGGGTATCGGGAACTCAGCTTTGGCTTCCACACAGAATCATTCCTATGTTCAGCAAAACTTTCTAGGTAAAGAGGAAATAATAAAAAGAGAAAAGCACAAGGAAGAATAATGATACTGAAACATCTGGTTAAACCTGTCTGGTGGTCCAGGACTTACAATATCATTTGTTTGGATCCTTGGTCATGAGTTTGGCGAAGCTTTTCACATTTCAGGGGAGACTTAGACACCCAACAAAGCAAACATAGACTTTTCACCTCTTACACTGGATCTTGTCTGTATTATGGATTTTGCATTTTTCATTCATTTGGAGGTGTTGAACAGATGATGGGCAGCATGGTTCATAGAATCATAGAATAATTTGGGTTGGAAGGCACCCTTAAAGGTCATTTATTCCAACCGTCCTGCAGTGAGCAGGGACATCTTCAACTAGAGCAGGCTGCTCAGAGCCCCGTCCAACCTGACCTGGAAAGTTTCCAGGGATGGAGCATCTACCACCTCTCCGGGCAGCCTGGGCCAGGGTTTCACCACCCTCACTGGGAAAACTTTCTTTACATCTAGTAAAAAGCTACCCTCATTTAGTTTAAAACCATTACCCC
>NW_010522210.1:0-1157 GCF_000687285.1 Phaethon lepturus
ACATAAGGGAGGGGAGGCAGGTTTCCCAGTCCTAAAGGTGTTGCACAATTAATTATTCTGGCTTGGCTATGGATCCCTGAAGCTCAAGGATGCCACACAACATGACTAGCGCAGCACAGGCTCAGCCTGGCTGAGCCTCAGGCTAGCAAATCACTTCTGCTGGCGTCTGCCTCTTTCCACTGAAGTGTATGCTCCTCTTGAAGGGGGACGTGATGGAGCATGCTCTGGAGCAGCAGCACTCGCGGTCAATGGGCAGCTAGAAAACCCTTCCAGCTCTTTGCCCTGGTGTCTACCCTCTCCCCCAGGAGACACCTCCCTGCTGAGCCCACCGGCCCACTTGCCCCCGGATAGCCAGCACTGTGCCGGGGAAGTGCGAATCCCCGTGCCTGGGCTTCTCATTTGTATTTGTCTGGCTCAAGGTTAAAAGCCGTTTGGCTTGACATGCTGTTCTCCTGGAAATTAAGGACCTTGTATTTTTCTCCCCACAGTGGTATTTGTACCCTCTAATCAAGCTGCCTTTCCATCTTCTCTGAAAGGCTGAACATGCTGAACTCTCAGCTTCTCCCTGCAAAGGGCATTTGCTTTAGCCCTGAGGTGAATTTCCAGGTGCTGTCTTCACTGTCTTTTTAACTTTTTAACATCCTTCAAAAAAGAAAAAAAACCTGAAACCCTACAGCCCGGCACTCGTCAGGGCTGAGTGCAGGTACTCCTGACTTGTTAATCTGCTGTCACGCGGGGTTCCCTTCCCCTCCTTTCCACACTCTCCAGCAAGCCCCCAATGAGTGGATATCTACTACATAAGCTCTGTCAGCGAGGAGGTCAGGCATTGCAGTCATGACCTTTTCATTGCCATGGTCTTTCAAAAGCCAGTCCAGGTGATCAGACAGGTCACAGGACGGTGAGGCTCTGTACCATCTGTCTGTCTCTTGCAATTACATGCCAATGGTGTTGGCAGTCCTGATGGGGAACGGGGATGCAGAACCAGAACATCATTCTTCTTGGAAACGGAAGCACTAAGAAGTGCATCTTATGTCCATGCAGACTTCTGAGCAAGGCTCTTTGAACTCTGTTGTACCTGAAGATTGTAGCCAGTGAAACTCAGCCTTGTCACACACATAATGCTCCTTCTGCTGGAGGGCAGGAGAGCTCTGCAGAGG
>NW_010522211.1:0-372 GCF_000687285.1 Phaethon lepturus
GTTGCCGGGAGCCCAGGGACCCGCACCCCCGCTCCGCGCTGCGCCCTCCTTTTCCTCGGGCTCTCTGTTACTCTTTCCTTTAGTCTTTGTTCTGACGTCTGTCATTCCCTATTGCTTCTTCTCACGTCGTTCTTTCTCTCTTTAATTTTTCCTCTCTCCGCCCCAGTTTTCTTTTTTCCCTTTTTTCCCTCCTCTGCCCGGAGCGTGTTTAACTTCGCTTGCTCGTTTAACTTTACAAAGGGATCAGCGAGTCCCTCATCGCGCCGTCGCCCTCCCCTTGCCGCCCACCCCCCTATGGCAGCTATAGGTCCCGCGCAGGTGACGGCATAGGGTGCCCTCCTCCCGCGGGAGCGGCTGGGGGGGCCCCCGGGT
>NW_010522211.1:417-1496 GCF_000687285.1 Phaethon lepturus
AAAGCTGCGGTGGTGACGGGCCGAAAGCCGCTGGTCTCCGCTCGCCCGGAACAGATCCAGGCTGTTTGTCTGTTTTCGAAAGCTGAATTAACGTTGCTGTGTTCGGTTTGCTGGGTTTTGGGTGTTTTTGTTTTCTTTTGTTTTTTCTCACTTGCTAATTGTTTCGTAATGAATCTGCAAAGCCGCGCATCTGAGGAGCTGGGCAGGAAAATGACAGGAGTTACCGGCAAAAATCGGGTTTGTGCGGGGAAGAGGCAGCACCGCTGCTTTGGAAATCCAACCGCTGCTTTGGTTTGGCGTTTTTATTTTTTAATTTGAGTGCTCTTGTCCAGAAGGGGAACTGTCAAAATTGTGCGGGTTTTTTTTCGGGGAGGATAGCATAATTTTTCTTGCCCTGGAGGCGGATAGTATCTGATCTTTTCTACGCTCCATTTAAAAACGCATCATTTTATGTGGCTCCTTGCTTGGGACTGGAAAATGAGCTGGCCAGTGTAAGCTGCTGGCTCTCCTGTGTGAGCAGGGCAGCAGGATACGTGATTTTTTTACTGCTAAATTTTGAAAGGAGGTGTTTGCATCCAAACAGCTCCATTCCCGAGCACTTGTTTTCACCGAAGCTTTCACTAACGATCAACACAGTCGATAGTACTGAAAATCCTCACTGTTATTAGGTGATTCTGCAAAACGCTTCAGTTTTTTAATTTGCAATCAGGATGTTTTATGTTGAAAAGTCCCATTTAACCAAAGGCTCAGCTATTGAACGTGCTGTTCGGAACGTGACCATCATAAACCAGGCAGCTTTTACGTGTTGCTCTCAAACAAAGAAAAACGCTGCTGGGTTTGGAAGACGAGCTCTGAGCGTTCTGGGTGCTATTTATAATAAGGAATAGCTGCAGAAGTGGGAGGGTTCTATCCTAACACCTATACATCGTCTTACTGGGAAGAGATTTGCATGATGAGCTCAGGTGTTTGCACCAAGAGGATACTCTGCCCTTTCGTCTGCCAGCGTGGGAGCGACTGTTCGGTGCACCCCGTGCTGGCAGCCTGCCAGGGATGTTGGTAATGGCTGGGCACTCCCCGGT
>NW_010522211.1:1527-8460 GCF_000687285.1 Phaethon lepturus
CTGGTCACTCCTCGTTACAGTCTCCGACCTGGCGATTAGCAATAACAGAGGAGACCAGCTCAAAAAAAGTTTGGCCATGGAGACTGTGGCCGAACTTGGTCACAGGCGGACTCAGTGCTCACCTGCTTCCTGCGGGATGCCCAGGTCACTTGACCACAGTGTTACGCAGGGCTGTAACGCGCTATTTTGGTGTTACTCCTGTCAGGAGGGTGGCTGAGTCACGGCCCTGTTGTGCTAGGTTCTGTACACGTAGGGGAATGACAGCGCCCTGCCCCAAGGAAACACAGACTTAACAAACCAGAGGTAACAGGTAGGCGTTGTCTCCTCCTGGCCAGGATGGGTGACGGGGACGGGGCTGGGTGAAGCCCCGGGATGCTGGCTGGGATCAGTATCACAGCTGTGTGGAAGCTAAAGGGCTTCGGGAGCCAAAGGCAGGAATTCAAGGAGGGGCTGTTAGAGCTGGGTGAGCGCAAGAGCTTTTCTTTGTAGTTTCATGCAGTTTCTGATAAACCACACTAATTATCCACACTTGTTCTTCCAAGCCCTTGGTGGCTGTACCACGTTGTTCGCCTTTTTAAAACACTGTCCCAAGCAGGAGTGGATGCTACCTGGTAGAGGGGCCCCCCGAGAGGCAGAGGCAACCCTATGGATCCAAACTCTTGGATATCCCAGAGTGTGCATGTCACACCTTCTGGTGGTAGAGGAGCAGCTACAAGGCCCTTTTCAGCCCCCGAAACACACCAGTTTCCCACCTCTGCCTGCAGGTCAGTGGTGTGAGGTGGGCGGTGGAGCTTTCCACATCTAGGGCAGGACTTTTATTTAAGGCAGTAGTTTCCTAGCTGCTTGGTACCCAGTGAGAACTAAGGATATGGGTTTTTTTTACATTTACAGGTCTCACAACCCATTGTTGTGCTCATGAATAATAGTAGAGGGGCCATGGGTTGGCTGGATGGTGTGGAAACAGAACCACAGGGCTGAGAGCCACGGGGCAGAGTAGGATGAACCGTCAGGACTACAGTGGTGGGAGGCTGCACTTCAGCAGTGCCCTTTCAGCACCTCTGCCCAGCAGTGAAACTACCCTTTTAGCATTCATTCACCTTCAGAAACAAATGGAATAAAAATTATCTGCATTACAGTTACGGTGACTGGGGAGGCTAGAGTCCTGTTATCAGACTGTTTGGGTAAACTGGAGTGTTCTAGCTACTGAAATATAACTAAATTATTTTTCCAGTTAAGCCTCTGGGAACAGTGCTGCCTGCCTGCTTGCTGCAGTTCTCGTGGTGAGACCACAAAACACAATCCCAACACACCTTGCTGACTGACATGTACAGGTTTCCAAATGACCTGTTTCTAGAAATTTAAGCTTGGTATCTAAGGAATAGAAACGTCACATTACAGTGGCTGTTTTCAGAAATGAAAGTTGTGCTGAGGGCAGCTCTGTTGTGTGTATCTGTAACCTCTGCAAATGCCACTTCAGGAATAAGCATGGCTGGAAATCTGTAGCAGCTGAAATGCTGGAGTTTGGAAGGTGTTTTTAGAGGAACCTGCAATAAACTCAGCTGAGGTTTAGTATGTGCCAAGCATACCCTTTGTGTGTGTGTGTGGACTTGCTTTGTCAGTAGGAGTTGCGTAAACACGTGATGAATTCTTCGCATGTGATGACTTATCTGTAATAGACAGGGTATGTAATATATACTGATCTCACTACAGATACAGACATATGTTGCCATATCCTCTTCTAAAAGCATGAAGGCAAGCACACCACTCTTAACAATGATGTCCTTATTCACAAGTCTATTAGAGGTGTGCACACATGGGACAGTGGACTTTGGCCCCTCATGGAAGACAGCTAGATCTTCTTCAAGTGCTGGTTGTGTTTATTGACCTTCTGACCGGTATTAACAAACAACGGGTGACCTTAGATTTGTCCTTTGCTCCTGAATAATCCTCTCTGAAGGAGAGGAAAACTCACCTTGAAAGTGAGTCAACGGTATCTTCAACATGTGGCTCCTTCCATTGTTTAGGCGCTGTTTGGGGTCTTTTTTTGACAAGACATGGTAAAGATGTATCAAAAACCTATAATTAGCGGAGGGCAGGAGACAAGACTGCCTTCAGTCTGTGCGTAGAGCTCCCATCGAATCAAAGAGAGCTGAACATGTGGCTCGAGATCAGTATAGATGGTCTTGGATCTTACGGTGATGTGATATACGGAGCAGCACAGGGCTCCTTTATTTCTGTATTTTTCATCCAGTGCACAATAACCCCCTTTCATTCCTCCTGGTTCGTGACCTGGCCATAGTGATTCATGTGTTAGCCACTTCCAGGTTGGGTTATTTTGACTCACGCTGTTTGGACCTCAGCATAAAATTCAGAAGGAAGCCACAGCAGGAGAAATGATAGGGCAGGGGTAAAACTGTGGGACTGTGCCAGAAGTGCTGCTGAGAACCGATCACATCCTTTGTCAGCAGAGCTTTGTCAGAGAGCTCGCGGAGAAGCACCTGCTGCTGCTGGGTGGAGAATCCTACCTTCTTATTCAGCTGAGGGACCCCATCCTGTATATAATGTATTTTTTTCTCATGGGAGGTTCTTTTACTTAATTTTGCAGCTGGGTCAGTCAAGTGACTTGACCACAGTCACAGAATAAGTCACTGACTCAGAATAAACTGAGGCACGACACAGGTCCAAAAACAGCAACATATCTCCCAGAGGAGAGGCGCAAGTAGCCCAAAGAGCCGGTGCACCTCTGGCTTTTGCCTTATTGATTGGCAGAGCTTAATCTTTGAATCCAAGTGAGGTATACAGCATGCGCTTTATTCCTCTTCAAACTCTTGGGTATCCAGGTGGTTTGGCTCTGAGAAACATCTGTCCTCACCAGTCGATGGGTTCCAGGCACCAGTGGGAGTGCTGAAAGGCATTATCTGATGCCTTGTGAAAGAAAGAGGCTTCTGGATGAGAAATGGGGCCACGTCCCATAGGCAGTGTAGGTCCCTTACTGAAGGTATTGCAAGCATTGGAAGGTTGTTGCGTAGGTGGGACTTGGGATGTTCCCCAGTCCGCTGCTACAAGTCCTCTGATGCTAAGCTGTTGCAGTCAAGAGTACAAGAAAGGAGACCTGGTTGCTACAGTGTGTGCTGGTAGGGCTGGTATTCAGGTGTACCAGAGACGTCGTTCCCCTGGCTAGAAAAACAGGAGTTTTACGGCTCTGCTGTCCCCAGAAATTTGGGTAATTGGTGAATCTTCACTGCTTTGAGAGCAGCAGAATATGGTTCCTACCAGCGATCTCTGTTCATGCCTCGGTTGCAGAAGTGTTTGGTTTCAAGGCTTTGAAAACAATATTGAGAATTTTCAGGGTTTGTGTGAAGGTGGGCAAAAGGAAGCTTTTGCAACTGTTGCCATCTTTATGTTCCTCCTGGAGGTCGCAAAGAGTTGGGGATAGGAAGATTTTAGAAAAGGCCAGAGAAGGGATGGAAAACTAGGCCATTTAGCCAAAGCGATTGCCCTCATTGAAAGTAACTTCCACATTGCAAAGCACTGTGTTATTTCTAAGCCTTGTGTTCAAAGCAGAGGGTTGGGCATCTTGATTTGTGAGCTGTGCTCCTGTTCCAGCTCTAGCTTCGGGTGTGCCTTCGTGCGAGTGATTATGCTGCTTACACCTCAGTTTACCTTCCTGCAGAGTGGAAAGAAAAGAGCTAAAGTCATTGCAGGTTTGAGAAGCTTAAAACATTACTTTCTGGAAAGCTCTTAGAAAATTTCCCTGATGGAAGATGCTAGTTTAATGCAAGTGACAGTGGTGGTGGTAAAAAACAGACCACATCTGTTCTACTTGATTAAAATAGTACAGCAGCATTTCAGATGTAAATATTAATTGATTTCTGCACTGCAGATTTCTTCTTGGATATTTAAATTGTTGCTAAGGAGGAGGGAAAGGCTATCAGGGAGATTAACAAATCCATTATTAAGGCTGGAAATGGAGGGCTGCCGAAGTGCCATTTAATAAAATGTAAAAAGCCCTTTTCTAAAGGGCGAAGCAGCAGAACACACAATGAAAGTGAATCACAGCTGCCAGAAGGGATGCCAAGCAGCAAGCACTTATAATCAGAAAACTGTACTTACAGATCATTCGGAGCCACTAAATTAAATGATCTCATTCTCCCCTAAAATACTCTTCCCTTAGCCCCTCCCCAGCGTTGCCCGTGGATTGCTCAACCACATTTTAAATGTGACTTTGGGGGCTTTTCGGTCAGCAGTTGAATAGCATCGGGCCTCTTCGTGCCATTCACTTTCCACCCACTTTTGTTTCTGTCACATACAACTCTGGCATTTTGCAGGCTGACCTGCCCACACGAGCGCTCAGGATGGCAACTGAAAGATTTTACTGTGGCTCCACGGTTGGCTTGCCTGCCTCTACAGGCCTCCTTCTTTGGGAAGGTGTCCCACAGCTTACTCTCAAATTTGTCTTTGTTTCGCACAGAATTTTTCTTCAAATTGTACATTGTTTATTTCAGAAACAAAGACTTGGAAGCTGAGCTGCTGTGTAAATGGAAGAGCTGATCCTACACTGTTTCACGCAGAACTGATCCTGCTGTTACTTCATTCCAGTGCTGATTCAATTCACCATATGCCTCAGTGTCCCCTTCCTTCATACTCTTTTATTTTCTAACTTGAGCTTTAGTTTCAGGAGGCTGAAACTTTGATACGCTCCTAAACTACCCCTTCATTTTACAGCTGTGGCTTTCCCTGTTTAATCCCTGGAGTGGCACCACATATCTCCGAATGTGCCATCAGAAAAGCTAGTGGCAGTGGATGCTGACAAGAACCTGTCTTGCAGTGATTTTGGGGCTTCATCATGGGTTTTGGCAGGGGGGTGTGGGGTTTTTTTTTAATGTTTAGTATTGCTAAGCCTGAGAGGCAAATGGCACTCTGGTTTTGGAAGCAGGTTAGAGGAAGCACAGTTAAAAGCCCAGAAATGCTCTTGCGTTAACCCTGCTGTTGCAGAGAGGTGTGTGCACCTGTGCCCTTTTCCCTTTGTGAGTGATCCAAGATCATATAAGCAGTCCCTGAGACTGCTCAAATTTGAAACTTTCCACGTGCTTTTAACAATCATCTGCTCTATCGGCAGTCTCCAGTGTAGAAAAAAGAGGTGAGGAGAGAGAGAATGCTTCCTTCCCCAAGTTTTCCCCCAGAAAAAAGCCGATCTTTACAAGTGCTGTGGTCTGGCTCGGTGTAGGTATGTGAATGAGGCTGTCCTGCCTGAGCGAGGGCTGGGGCTTGCTTTTCCGCAGTGCAGAATGAGGGAGGTATGTCCCTGAAGGTGTCCCAGCTTCCTTTATTCTTCAACTATCCCATCTTAAGAGAAACAAAACAGATCAACCCTTTGAGATTCGAAGATGAAAAGGGCTGTGTAAAAACTGAATAGCGGTATTATTTTTACCTCCATCAGCTGCAAGCCTGCAGTTTTCTGAAGAAACCTCAGAAATGGTGAATCAGCGAAACGTGTTTAAAGAAAAGTTAGCTACCTGAATCCACTTTTTTTCAGGCCTGCTCAAGTTGAGTGCTGCCAACTCTTGCAACTTCATCATGAGTCTCCTGATACTTTGTGCTCTGCACAAAGCTCTTGCTACCAGACACAAGCCATCTCAGCTTTTCTTATTTTTTTTCGAGGTACTTTTCTAGCTCCCATTCTGATGGAGTAATGCTTGCAAATGTAACCAGTCACAGCCTAAATGTTCAGACCCATGAAAATAAACCCAATTAGAACTTAAAAACAATCCTTGGAGCGTTTCTCTGTATCAGTTTGAGATTCAGATTTTTGCTCAGAATGTTTTGATTCTGATTTTGAATGTTCTCTGATTGTGCCCTTTTTTAGAATAGATCAAGTATTTTAGAGACTGGTATCATACAATTACATTTTAACAGGTTTTTAAGCTCCCTTCCAGCAAACGTTGAAGTTGGGAAAATTCAGTCACAGAAGTGTTCTCGAGGATTTGTGCTTGTATGAGAATCAGGATGTAAATACGTTATTAAGATGCTGAGAAGAGTGATCAGACTGCAAGGTACAGGTGTGATAGCATTCGTTAAAATGTTGAGATGGTCATTGCTGTAACGTGTTTACGTGATGCTTCAAGTATAGTGAGATTGATGGCTATGACATCTTTATGATCTCAAAGGGTTGTGTTCACATTAAAAAATGGGTCTTGCACCTCTCTCTCCCATCAGAAACACTGTATCAGTACTCCAGGTGTGACTTCCCAGAGCCTGCACCTTGTCTTCAGCTGCATCTCCCCAGCTGAGATGTGGAAGGCTCCCACTCTGTGGCTGCAGCTTTTTCTTTTGTAGCTTCTCTGCTTTGTTCTTGCCACAGTCCTGGCCCTTCCATGGGTGGAAAGCCCTGATGTTTGCAAGAACAGGGATGAAGTGGCGGCAGGTGCCTCCTGCCTCCTAGGCCATGTCCATCCCAGCCGCAGCATGTTGGTGGAGCTCTGGCCTGCAGGCCGCTGGTGGTGGTGGCAGCGGCCTGGGGGGAAGCCATGCCCAGTCATCACCTCACCATTTGCAGCTGGGTGTGTGGACTGTGGGTGCCGCTGGGTTTGTGCCGTGGATGCACCAGGGGCTGCGAGGCTGCAGCAGGGGAGGAAGGACAGGGCAAACCACCATCACCTCAGGGCCTGGGTCCCTGGGCCATCACCCCAGTCGTGAGGGCACACACCCATTGGCCTGGGAGGCTTTGAGCCCCCACGCGTGGGGCCCGAAGGGCGCTCCAAGCCCCGGCGAGGAAGGGGGGACGCTGTGTGGGGCGCGGTGATGACCCCAGACAGCCACCGTCCCACAGTGCTCGGCTGTAGCCGGGGAACTACATTTCCCAGGCAGCCCCGCGGCGGCGCCCCTCCCCCTCCCGTGAGCTCTGGGCAGAGGTAAACAAAGTGGTGCGAGGCG
>NW_010522212.1:0-15092 GCF_000687285.1 Phaethon lepturus
CCCCACTACCAAAACCTTGTCACGCAAACCCGATACAGCTGATAATGTGGTAAAGTCAGCAGATACCCTGGTTTGCATTTGTGGTCTTCTTCCAGCTAATGCATGACTTTGTCTTTTGGACAAACCCTCTCCCCTCACAAGTGATGGGTAGGGGAGGTCTGCAGGGACAGTCAGACGGCCTGAGGACTGTATCGAAGCACGAGCCTTCACTGTGGCGGTGGTATGTTTTACAGGAACATCTAGTCAAGGAAAGGGAGATAATTGTGACCATCTTGTGAAGTGTATGGAACAGAGTATGGCATTATGTCAGGCAGTAGGTTGAGACAAATATTCTTGCAGTCAGAGTTGCCTGGATATCTCTCTTACGGTGCCCAGTTTGGTAGGAGCTTAAGGCTGCAAAGTGACGTTAATTGGCAGAGAGAGATCATTGCAAGTGACTTCCCATGCTCCTGTGGAAGCTGGCTGCAAAACCTGCTGCTTCAGTTCTAGCCAGCTGCTCTGGATGGAACCTTGCAAGACAGGAAAATGGTTGCTTGAGTCTGGGTTGAAGAAGCTACTGAACTGTGTGATTGTTTCCTCACCTCCCTTTAAAAAATGTACACAAAGTGTGTGGTCCACCTTTAACAGAAACAGCTTTTAATTTTCTGACCTATTACATGATTTTAGAACTACATTTAAATTACTTTCTCATTTTCTTTGCATGTTTTTTTCCAGGACGGTATAGGATGTACCGTAAGAAAATCCATTTTTGTGTGAAGGTTACTTTTACTCAGTCACGCACTAGGTGGTCGTGCCCACCATTGCAGAAGCACTGACTCGGGACGTGAATTTATCAGTGAAAGTTCAGCTGAGTCTGGCCCTTCTTGGGTTACATCTTGTGGCATGTCTCATTTTAGGACTTACAGCTTTTTAGCCTCGGCAGGACCATTACCATCACACAATTGACCCTACCTCAAACTCACCATAGATTTTTAATCTTGTTTTTTTCATGAAGACCATAAGTTTTGTTTGGTTTTTTTTTCTTTAGCTTGAGCTTTTATTTTAGAAGTATGCACCATCTTGATTTATGGCCCTTCAGGTATGAGAAATTAATGATAGGTGAAAGTGTTCCACAGTTAATTATCCAAACTCTTAAAAAACTTCTTTATTTCTAATATACATTTCTAGGTTCAGCTTCCAGTTGTTGAACTTTTTTAGGCATTTGAATGAAAATTAAAGAACTCTCAAGTATAAAAAATATCCTTGTACATACATCTGGAGAGGATGGCTGAATTGCTTCTTGACCTTCTATGTGCAAACTACACACTTGAACTTTATTCAGTGATACCTGTTTTCCAGATCTCCAGTTGTTTCTGTAGCTCCTTTTGAACTCTTGCTAATTTGTCAACACCTGCTTAAAATACAGACACCAAAGTCGACCCCAGTATTCTACTAACGATCTTATGAAGCCCAAATGTGATGCTAATAATGCTCCTGAGCACTGTGTGAATATTCACCTTGTTATCCATGCAGTGATCATCTTCACACGGGATCACTGTTTCTTATCCACCACTTGGTATAACTAGATAGCTTCTTATTCTAAGACACAGAGAACAATAGGATTTATGTCCAATTAGGCAATAAATCTGCATGAAAGGAGATGTGAATTGTGAAACTGGACCTTGTCTCCTTACTTGGATGCTCCAGAATATATGTGTGGATCATACCGAATTACTCTTAAAGTCATAAGTATTACATGTAAAAGTAACCATTCTGACAATTGGAGTGGGAAAAAAAGCAGAGGTCAAATGCTTAACATTACTTTGCAGTGAAAAAAATAATCCCATATCAACAGACGGATCTATCTCCATCCAAAAACTTGGAAAACAGAATTAGGTCATTACTAAGTGGTGCCCTTTATTAGTAACCTGGTCATTAGTGGTGATTTATGGCACTGTTAGGCAAAGGCAATTTTGTGAGATGTGGTAGGAAAGGAAGACAAAATTGTGTTAGGAATTTAAACAATCAATGAGTCAACAAGCCTAGGTAGGGTTCCTAATCACAGTTTCCCTGTGACAATTTTGAGAGGGTGGTGAAGCAGTTAGTTTTCCATATTCCATCCAAATGCCACAATTGGTAGAGAGAGAAAAAAACCCAAACAAAAGGCAAGGTCTGTCTTCTTCCCAAAAGGAAAGTCTTGGTCTGGGCATAACCAGTCATCCAAGTAAAGGGGATACAGCTGTCAGATTCCTCAGGAAATCCATACTGTAGTTCTTGCAGTAGGCTGTTGGTGTCTGAGACTTTAGCCTCAGCAGGTCAAGCTTGGTCTTAGCTGGATAATGTGGGATGCTTTGAGCTGCCCTCTTCCCTAAAAGCTTGTGTCCGGTCATCTAAGGCAGCTTTATACAACATACAAGCATATGGCAGGTTTTTTAGTCGCCAGCACCTTGGAGACAGTGTGTGATCTGATCTGATAGTTCGCATAGATACACCTTCTGGCTGGCCAGCTGGGTGGTCAGCCATGCAGAAGGGTAGGTCCAGATTACCTTCCTGTGGCCAAGCATATCAAGATCAGGTAATACAGAAGGGGACACAAGGGAGGATGGTAGTTCAAGGACCAAGTAGGTGGGTCTGCGACTCACAGGGAGCAAGAGTTAGGCAGGTGAGAGGCAATAAGGTATGACTGAAGGGTTGAAGAAGGGAAAATGGGGTGAAATGATAGGAGTACTGGGAAGAATATATGGGGGAGACAGGTGGTAGTGGGGAGAGAGATGTGAAGAATAGTGGGGATTTGCAGAGGACAAAGAGGATATGTGAACAGAGAGCTATCCCAAGCAGAGAGGTGGGAAGGAGTTGGTCAGACACAGGGTGCAGTGGCAGGAGATGGGAGTGTGAATCTCAGTGTTGTGAAACTGGGATCTCTGATGACCCGCTCCTTCACCTGGTTTGCACGCCACTCCTTTGGCTTCATTTCCACGGCTTACATACTGAAAGGATGTGATTTGCTGGGAAAAGTTACTTAATCTATAAAAAACAATTTTAGAAGCAGGCTATCAAGAAGGTGCTTAGGGTATGAAGAGTGATATGGCAGTTAGGAATAGAGTGGCTTAGAAACACAAATAAGAAAAGTTTAGCATCATTATTGCCATTTGTAAAGTTTTTACTAGAGTGCACATCAGTGTAACAAGTAATGTTTTTATGTCTTATCACAGTAGTACCCTGCACATCTATTCTACCAAGCAAAGAGTAAACATAAACTATAAATAACTAGGGCTTCAGATAATGTAGTTTTTTTCTCCTGACTTTTCAGATAAGATGCAAAGTTGCCTCAGCAGAGCCCTGTGGAAGTGGCTGATTGTTCTTATTTCCCTGCTTTCTCCTTCTGAAAGGAGTTCGGCAGTACTGTTTTATTGTCTTGGGTCTGGAACAGGGTGCCCAGGGAGGTGTTGGAGTCATCATCACTGGAAGTGTTCAAAAAACGTGTGGACTTGGCACTTCAGCATATGGTTTAGTGGTCATGGTGGTGTTGGGTTGATGGTTGGACTTGATGATCTTAAAGGTCTTTTCCAACCTTAATGATTCTGTGATTTTGTAATTCTGTCTACTGGTCCTTGAGAATGAAGTTTACAGCCCTAAACTGACCACCTACATTGTGAAGGGAGAGTTAGAAACCTCAGAAAAGAATCCACAACACCCTGTGTGGTGCAGGGTGGAAGATGCCTCTGCTATCCTCAGCATATCCTCCTGCTACTGAAACCTGTCCCTCTCCTAAATGGATGGTGCAAGTAGACAGTCGAGAGGCAGGAGCCACCTCTTTGTATAGCTGTTTGGGATACAGGCGATATGCTCTGCCTTTTAAAAGATGCCTAAAGAAGGGTGACATTTACGGGTATATGTGTTTGTGCATATATATACACACACACACTAGCTTATGTTATTTGTATGTAATAGCCTAATGACCACATCCCTTGGCCAGGAAGTGGAAGGACCAAGCTGCAAATTGTCTTCTCCCTGATGAAATGTAAAACCTCATTTGCCACTTTCTAGGTAGATGCCCTCATCCCAGATGCCAGGCTCGCTTATATGGTGAGAAAACACTCTACACAGTACTTTTGAAATCAGTGTGACTGTGAAGAACTGAGTGCAGGCTGGTCTACTTTCACATTGTGTGCTTTTCTTTAATTTTGCCTTTAAAGAGTTAAGTCTTTGGAGTTAAAATTGTCTTTCACGGCTGTTTGTCACATACAATGGGGGCGTCATCCCAGTTGAGACCTTTTAATTCTGAATCATTTTTTCAGGCAGTTAAATAATTTGTTTAGTACATGAACTTATCAAAAGCCTAAACTTAAATGTTTAAGACCATCCAGCCCACTGTTCTATATATAAATCAACATAAGAAGAGTGTTTTACTAAATTGCGCATGGTAGGTGGTTGCTCTTTTGAGATTTGGGGATAGGTCAGAATTTGATGAACCTAATTTGTCATGGATTATGCAGAGAGAATTAACACAATATTTACGGGAAACCTAACCTGGGGTTCTTGTCTCTTTTTTTTTTTAATTATTGTTTTTTAACATCTCACCAATTAAATATCTTGCTGTAATATGTTTAAAATTAAGCTTTTTTTAATGTGTGCAAAATTTAATTCTGATTAGTGAATATTTTTTGCCTTACGCAATTGAAGTTAAAACATTCAGCAATCCTTTTTCCTTTGAGAAATGTCAGCATTACAGTCGGCTCCATTCCTCTTGTTCTGTGATTTCCATGTCAACTGAGGTCACACCACCATTCACTGTGGTGACATGCCCTCTGATTTTAAGGTCAGATGAAGAGTTATGCAGAACCTTGGCCATCGGTGGCCAAATGTATTAGTAATCTTTCACATTCCTCTGGTTTTACATGGAGAGTCATTACCAAATGAAGCTATGATGAATCATAATCTGTTGACATTTGATGTGGTCTGGTAGGAACGCTGGGGAACTGGCTGGAGTGGTGATTTAGTCTTGATCTATGGCTGATATCTCCTGAATCTAGTAAATGATCAGCCTGGGGCCAGCACATGAGTCCTCTTAGCATTCCGTACCTGGATTAAGGCTTACAGTAAGCGCGTTGGGCATGCTGTTCGTTTGCCGTAGTTGGGTTTTTATGTAAACTAAGCTCTAGAAATGGCATAAAAGCCACTCTCCTTAGGGGAACAGCCACTGGCGTGAGCTTTTGGGGTGGAGAAATCACTGCCATACTTCAACACACAGTTGCACAGGCATGCCATGCTTATGTAAATAATAAGGTTATAGCAAGTAATTAAGTTCTCACTCCAAAGTTGTAATTACTGTTTAAACACTAGATTATTCCCGTGTGGCACAAAGAATTGTGGATATGAACAGTTCTGAATTTTCTTCATTTTCAGCAACTGTGTGTTCTTTTGTAAGTCTGCCCTGTACTGCTTAGTGCGCAGGCCTGTATTAGGTCAGACTTTGGAATATAGTTTCTTTCACTGCAGTAAATAAGCAGCATAGAAGGAACTTACAACTTCAGGAAAATGGAGGCTTACAGGACAAAGCAATGGTTTATACTGTGTACTGCAAACTGAAAGACAGCACGTGAATAAGTGACTGGATGCTGAGATTCAGGCCTAGTTTCACACCCACGTCTTTTTTGTGGATAACGTAGCTTTTAAAAAAAAATGAAATAGTTTAAATGCTGTGCAGGCTGAGTTCACACCATACTGATTATAGTCTGTCTACTTAGACGATAAGCTCCTTACGATACAGGCTTTTTTTTTCACACAGCAGCTACCGTTATGGGGCTGATCTCAGGGGTGTTTAGTGCGAGCAGTGGGGTACAGTCCGTAATGATATCTGAATAAGCAGGACTGCATAGAAAAACTCCTTGCTTCCCTGACAGCATGAAATACTTCTTGCTGGAAGCCTTCCATATATAGGACTGTGAAGTGTTTAAAAATGAGCTCAGAAACTGCCCTGTGTGGGTGTGGAGTGTCCCCATTTATTTTCTTTTCAACTGGTATGCACCTGGTTGGTTTAGCCCTGGTTAACTTAGATTTTTTTTCCTGTGACTGAACCTTTATCTCGTAACATATCTTCATTTTGGAACGTTAATATAACCCTTTATTTACAATTTGTAATTCAGTAGTTCATTCTTGATGATATATCAGAAGTTATATAGATGATAACAGTGGTAGGATGCTAAAAGGGACAGCTAATTATCTATGCTATTTCTAAAATGCAGTTTTCTAAATGGCTAATTTATTAGCAGCACTTCAAAGCATTCTTTTTGAAAGAAAAAATAAATCTGCTCATGAAGGCTGTCTCCAGCCAAAAATGCCTGTCAAATTTAAATTTGGTATGTCAGTGAATCAAAAGAATATACTCCTAATCTGAACACCCAGCTAAGGGTACATGTAGTACTTGAGAACTGGTCCTTAATTAGAAGTTTTTCTATCCAAAGTTTCTTTATATCTAAAGTTTCTTTCTTGGATAGACCACATTTCTGCTGTGGCTTGGTTTTTAACACATGGCAATTTATTCATATACAAATTTTATTTTACTCTAATGTATACAAAATAATTTAAAAATAAGAAGGACTCTATAGTTTGTTTTAAATCTATAGATGTTGTTTTAGATATAAAAATTATGAGACAGATGAAATTAATTTATTTCTGCTTAGGTACCCTCTGTGGTTTCTCCTTCAATGGATAAAGTCTTACATTGTGTAATCCGTGTTCAAGCAATCACAGCTGCGTAGTTCAGCACCTAGACAGAGTAAAAAGTTCTGTCAATGTGCTGCTCTAGAGCAGGTATCTCACCCCTGGATCACTAGCAAGTGGTACCTAGTTTTGAAGCAACATGTGGGAAATTTGGTAGAGTTAAAACCTTGTTCTCACTTTTCATATCTGTAGGGACCTCTTCTGCTCCCATCAAAGTGAAGAGGAGTCACTCAATCAACTTCAGAGAGGGTGTGTTTGGCTGTTCCTAGCTTATAGTTCCACACTGTATTTTTTTATTTGGAGAGTAGGAAAGAAACTTGGGAAACAGTAATCACACAAAACCCCCACATTTTTTAATTCTTCTGTGAATTAGTTAGGTATTTCTATCTGCCAGGTTAAAAAATTGAAATACACTGTTAGACTTAAATTTGATCTGTCAAGAAAGAGTTCAAATTACACGAAGTAATGGGCAGCACCTGTGCCATTGTACTGGTGCCTCTGAGGGGAAAGAGGCACTTATGGTGAAAGAATTGGCATACACTTTTTCTGGAAAAAAGTGCCTTTTGTAGTCGTAGAATTGTGGTTTGTGATTATCTAAAGTTATACAAGAGGTGGGATTTTTAGGGAGAGATTGTCAGACAACTATTATACCTATTAAAAAAAAAAGTGTTAGCCATACTTTGGGCACACAGATTCTTCCTCAGGTCTGGTTTCTTTTTTTATTTTTTTATTTTTTTTAGCATGGAAAGCAAAAGTCTTCCTGTATATATTGAAATTTTCAGCTTCTTCTTTTTTCTTCTTGTGAAATAAGAACAAGGTCATACTCAGTAAAAGGGAAGCAATCCAGTGTGTGAAGAAAAATGCCTACCCTTTCCTCTCTAAGATTCACATCCCAGAGGATCCTGAGAGTTTTCTGTTTCTCAGAGCTGTGTAAGGTTTGGCAGCTTTTAGTCCCATATAGTGAAACTCATTGCAGTATGAAGTCATCCAAAGAAGCACTGTGTTTGTGCTTCATGAGGGTTTTGTTTTTATATTCTGTAAAATACAAAGAAAATATTTAGCAATTCAAGGTCATGAAAGAGCAGCCAGTTAGTTGCTGTGTAAGCTGACTATGTGGATGGTCTCTGGAAAGAATTGTCACTGCTCTGTCTGCACCTGCATTGCAGCAGTACCTAGACATATATTTTTTAGTTGCTTTCCTCTAAAAATCCCCTTTGGTCACTACCAAAAGCAGGATTCCAGATGATATAGGCAATTGATATAATTTGGTATGATAGGTGTTTCACTCTTAGGTAAATATAAATAGTGGAAAAATACGAGAAAATGAATGATACAAAGAAACAAACAAACAAAATTCCTAAAAAATAGACTAACTCAACACAGCATGTGACTAGTCAAATGTAGACGAGAAAGAGTCCAGCTGTACAAAACAGAAGTGTCCCTTGTGATGAGAGATGAGCAATGCTTATCGGGTGTGCTACTTATTTTGAGAACAATCGTTCTGTTTTTGGACTGTTGTGACCAACTATCGCACAATACCCATTAGGCAAGTCTATCACAGTACTACCCATTATTTCAGCTATACTTAACATTCTACCAGCATTTGCTTGATAAATCTATTTTGAAAGGCTACAACGAGGCAGTAAATGTTCATTGAGCAACAAAGCTGCGATTAGCCATTAAAAAAATTCAGAAATAGAAGCAGAAGTTCACTAAAACAGTCTGAGATTCTGGCACTTGTATGCAAGAATTCAAAAGGTAGAAGAACTGCAGGGATGGGACGTGCCTCTGGTGTGGGTTTGTACAGAACATAGAGCAGTGGCTCTCTCTACCCTGTTCTGCAAGAAAGCTGCAGAGCTGCCTTTGAGACACCAAAATGCTGATTATCCAAATTCTCAGAGCCATTAGAAGTGCCAGCTGGAGTGCCATGAGTGATCTCTGAGGACCAGGTAGGTGGTTTGAATGACCAAAATTGCCTGGAAGAGCCTGATTTCTATGAGGCTGAAAGACTGGTGCCATCACCCTCCCACCATGTCCTTACCTCTCTTGCTGGTCTTCTTCATGACCTCACTTGGCAAAGGCAACTCAGTGTCAACAGGTCCCAAAGGACACCTGTGTCTCTTGTTTACATGGCTAGAGAACATCTGGTACCACAACTTTGCCAAAACCTCATTTGTGTAATGAACTCATTGCCGGGAATGTCCCAGCAGGTTGGTCACCAGTGCTACATTAAGGCAGAAAAGATGGAGGAGGTTACAGCATGGTTAAGTACAGCTGCCCTTGCTCATGGGCTTCTACACTGAGTATAAAGCTTTGTCGAACTCACTGGTTTTGCCATTCAGTTCATGCTTTTATGTCAGGCTGTCTGTTGGGTGAAGAACAACCCTCAGCTCTCTGGAGAGAAGTGAAACACCTGGTATGTCCACATATATTCAGGCCTTCTCTCAGCTCTGGTAAGCTTGCAGTGCACTGAGGCATGCAATAGTCAAGATCATGCCACCAGTGTGAGAGACCAGCTTCTCTCCAGAAACACTGTCAGATCTTTCTTGGCATGATCCTCGTCCTGAAACAGGCACCACTTATGCCTGAAACACTCCAGCCTGTGGTCTTTGCCTTGGGACAGCCAGTCCTCCTTTTCCTCCTTCTGCCAGCAGGCTCCAGCTCACAGACAGGACTCAACTATTTGTCTTCAGACCATCACCACTTGACAGTTGTCTGTGAGCCCTCTGAAACGTACACATCTGCCAGCTGATGTGGAGGAGGGCTTGTTCAGGAACCCAGCCCAGATCCTGCAGAAGAAAGTTCTTCCTTCCTCTTACTGGACAGCAAGCAGGATTCAGACATTGGTGAGTGTGTTTTGGGGTCTCGTGTTTGGGAGAGGGAGTATAAGTTGAGGTACCTCTAGGTAATTTTAAAGGGGACAGCTCTGAGGCTGTAGCAACATAAAGCAAGGCAGGGACAAGGACCAGCTCAGCTTGAAGAAGAGTGGGGAGGAAGTGCAAAAGGACTGGGTTTTTTGAATGATCTGGACCTAACACCTTGCAAGTTTCTTTCCTCAGAGGAAGAGCAGGTTGTTCAGACTGTCTAGAAAAAAATCTGTCTGCTCAGCTACTGCCTCTGTGAGAGTCTGACCCACCTCTGGTCAGACCAGTCAGGTAGGAGTGACAGCCTTGTCCTTTGCTTTCTTCACAGAGTCATCAGGCAAAGTGGCTTGGTGTGATGGATTTTCCTGTGTCTCACTACCTCTCCAGCGGAAGTCCAGGCTGCAGAGGGCACACCAACCATGTAACGTCCCAGATCTGGCTCCAGTAGGCCTGTACTATTGCCACCAGGCCATAACAAAGCTCACCAAAAGGGTGGATGAGCAGGAATAGCTGCAGCAGGACCGTGTAGAGCAGAGATTTGGTGCAGCTGGGAGCCCCTGAGGTAGAACAACCTGGTGGGGCATGAGCTCTCTCTCTCACGACATGAGAGCTTGACTGCCAGTTTCCTGGGGAACTCCATAACCACCTATCATGTGGAGACAGCCAGGCATCCCACACCACTTCCAAGCAGAGAACGCGTTTACGGTGCCTGGTCTGCTGGCTGACTTTGTAAGCTTTTGTATTCTCAAGCCTAGGAAGTCTGTTCAAATGGTTGCATTGATGGGTGATGCAGCTTTGGAGGTGGCGCCTGCAAACTCATCAAAACTGGTAGTGGGGTGTTTATGATGGTGGGGCCTTTGATGAGACTGAAGGTCACAGTATTGTCTCTTTTTTAATGTCTTTTGTTGCTGTTGTTGGCTTTTACTTTGGCATTTAGATGAGATGCCCTGTCACAGACTAGTAATTCTAATTAAGGTTGGACACGTTCTAATGTAACGAGGAAGTGGACAGACTCAGGGACTATTACTGTAGGACAGAGAAGACTAGAAAGCTTATTTTTTTTAGCACATTTCAACAGACATATGCTGGTGCTAATAGGTGTAATTTTTTAATCAGGTTACCCTTGAAAACATGGAATATTTTTGCTCTCTTTCTTTCTGTCACTAGCCAGAGGAATAAAAGCCCAAAGAGAGACACTCGGTGCACGTAATTGGTTTGAACTTAAGGCCTTGCTCACTGACGATGGCCAGTTTCCCAGTCCTGTGTGGCAGGACTGTGCCTGATCTCATCTGGTCCTAGTAAACAAGGGTAGCCTGTATGAAAATTTATGTATGGGGCAATTCTATTTGTGGACTCTGAGTATGCTGGCTGCCACAAGAACAGCTGTCCCATTTTGAAATGTCTTTTCTTTTTGATTATCAGTGTCCTGCTGTGGTAGGTAATCCACAGAGTTAAATATTGGTTGCTTTTCAGGTCTACTCCTTGCCAGTGGCTTTTCTATATAAGGTTAATACAGTTGCCTTGCACTTGTCAAACTGGAAAACAAATGTGATAACAAATAAAGTTTTTTTGCACTGTACAGTATGTGATTGTTCTCTGTACTCAGTGTCATTCGGGAAGACTCTTAGCTTCATGATTGCCTCAGCCATCCTATGGAGTTTAAATGCCACTTGTCCCAGGGTTGGGGGGCAGTTTTGGGATGAACTGTTAGTTTCTTCAAGAGACAAATGGGATATTTGGCATGGACTGGGGCATGGACTGGGGGGACATGACTGCAGCAAAGCTGCTGTACTGAGGGAAGAGGCAAATGTTGGCAAATGCGTGACTGGTATTTTCTGGGCAAACCTGTGGACTTGGCAGGCATCTGGGACATTTGCTGCTGCTCCTTATGTTGAGTGCTGAGCAATTCTGTAGTTCCCCACAACCCTTGGGACGGATCAGGCTTCCCTAAGTTGTAGCTACAGATTTCAAACAAGAATTTTCCTACATTAAGAAAAATGCTTTGGATGAGCAGACATAGGGAACTTTGACACTGGTTAACTCTTCAAAAAGCTGCTGTCCATTTTCATGGCAGTTAGAAGAAGAACAGTCTGTTGTCTCCAAGTCTTCTCCAGACAGTGATAGTCTGTATCTGGCTGTATCAGAAAGACAAATGTGAAAAAAGAGGGGAAGAACTGTTTAAAAGACCAAAACAGGAGTTCGAAAGGATTGAAAAAACAGGTGAGCCTGAAGTTGCAAAAATAAAGCTGGTGCACCATACCATGCTGGCTTAGGGCGATCTTGGTGGTGGACACGAGGCTTTGCAGATCACCCTTGTTTGCAGGTGCTGTGTTACTAGGGCTGTGTCCAGGGTTGCTGCTGAGCAAGGACTGGAGTATCTCATCCACAGACAGCCCCAGCAGGATTTTTAAGGGCTCCCCATTGTCTTTGCACATATTTGTATCAAGACTATCTCACAGGCAACGCCATTCAGCAGAAGCTGATGACTGTTTGAAACTCCTGGGCACTGTGGTCACTGGAAAGGATGACACATGCTGCTTGTGGCATTAGAGAATAGATAGCTTTGCCAGGGACGAAGGCAAGTACTTCCACGCTCACGTAGTGGGAGTTCCTGTTCTGTGACAGGAACAAGGTACCACCATGTCCCAGGAAGTACATGCTGGAACTCTGAATGCGTGTGAGAAGTACATCGTTTTACCTGTGGAGTTTGTACATCACCATGGAGATTTCTGAAGCCTGAGCACGTGACGGGTTTATATCTCTTATCATCATAATGATCATCTATTTCCTCTGCTAGCGTTGAAGGGGAAAATATATCACATTTGGACCGTTGCTCGTTACTGCGTCTCTTGGCTTTGCACATCTTCAGTAGGGAATTACAATCAGTACAGCAATGGCCTTGCAAGCCTGACAGATCTGCTGACAATGTAAGAGCTTAGAGGCCCTTAAAATAAACCCAGTGCTTGTTACTGCAGCGCTGATGATTGCACTTTCCCATTTGCCTGGCCCTCCTTGGAGCCTTTAGCTCCCTCCTGCTTTTACTGAACCTGGCAAGTATTCACCTGTCATGGTGCGGGAATGCAGCAAGATCAGTGTGAAGGCAGGAGGGCACCGACAAACTGAGCCCTTCTTGGTGGATAATGTGATTACCTGTGAAACAGGCAGATGCTAAAAGAGCTGGGGGGAGCACACTGAATTGTGAAGTCTCTGTGGATCCTGAAAGTCTCCCCTCTTTGATGTAGTACTGCGACGCAGAAAACAAGGTCAATAATGTAGACACAAGTGGGCAATTGTAACCTGCAACTCTCCCCTGAGGTCCTTGGGAGTTTGTACCTACCAGCGCAGTGCAGGTCCAGGCAGGTGACCCCTGGTGTTTTATTCGTCTCTTTAATAATTCAGGTCTAGTAAGGGTGGTAGAAGTTTGAGAGAATTATGTAGATAGTAGTTTTCATTACCTTTCCTGTGTCAGATTTCTTAAGGCAAAGTGACAGTTTACAGTCATGAGTCTTTAAGTTTTGAGAATAATCATGAGGTGCATAGGGCCAAAATGGAGCCTGAACAGCTTCAGCTGGGGCCAGGGGGGATGTCAGGTTAAAGTTCTCAAGGTGTTCAGTTAGACCTAAGTCTTCCAGTTCCTGCTTGAATGCCTTAAACATTACTTTTTGTTAAATATTTAATACTTGCCTATATATTAAAGACAGGTAGTGGCCAAGTCTTTTCTTGCTTTGAAAGAAAGTGTTTCTGTCTTTTCAGGTGGACTGAACATGGTACCTTTGGGGCATAGTCAGTTACCTTAGAGCAAGCTAACAAATTACACACCTCTGGGGATGTAAGCATATGAGTCTGAATTACTGCCGGCATAGGTACGAGCTAATTCTGCTGAGGCAGCGTGGTGGCGACTTCAGATGTGTGCGGTCTAGAGACCTCTAGATGCTGTTTGGGTTTCCTGGTGTAAAGTAAGATGCCTGCGACATCTCGGGGGGCTGTGCAGCTAAATAGGGTTTCTGTAGCTTGTTCACTTGGGTTTATTAAATTGCCTGTCTGTAGAGAGTGGGCAGTAAGACTCCTGTACTTGACAAAGGGAGTTTTGAGGACAGACTTAATAACTGTTGAGTGTTTATGTAGAGCCTTCCTTATTAATGTCTTCTTCAGTGTAAGAGTGTCCAAATAGTTACTTGGTTTTTATAGATGATTATAAAAATGTACTTACAGAAAACATTGGTAGGGGGCCAACTCTGAGATCTTTGTGTAGTGTGGCTGTAGTATCAGACCAATAGTTCTTTTCAGAAGAGAAAGAAAAAATTCTGGCCAAATTTCTACAAGGTAATTACCATGAAAACAGCAAAAAATGTTGTGTCAAAATATAGGGAAAGTTATATTTTACAGAGATAACAACTGTTCTTTACAGCTAATTTTCTAATAAAAATCTAGACTCAGAAGGGGAAAAAAAGGACAAAAACCGGTCCTGGACACTGGTACATGCAAACCAAAAATTAACCTGAGGGTTAAAATTCCTACAATCTCATTGTACTCAGTAATACAATAGTCTGGATCTACTGTTTTTCCCTGGGTTTGTAAGTGCCCTTTGGAAAGTACCTAAATATGGTTCATATAATTTACCGCAACAGTTCCAAAAATTTCCTGGGTAAATATTCTGTATCTGGAAATTTCTGTACAAGGTAGTTTATCTGCAGCCATGAGGAATTAGGGAGCAAGGAGCTTATACCCTAGTTTGTAAGCAGTTTATGAGCTATAATAGAATCTTAATCAGACTCTGTAAGTCAGAATGCTTAAAAGTGGAAATTTTCCCATCTTTTAGATGCCTCAACTGAACCCACCTTAGGCAGCCTCAAGGCACAGCGTGAAATGGGAGCTGCCTCAGGTACTGAGTTATAGGTACTTTTAAAACACATCCATAAAAAGCACTACAGAAGATCCTTCATTCGTGCTAAAAAGGAAAAGCTGTCCAACGTTAAGGCCCTGTGGGAGAGGTTTCCGAGGGTACACTCGGAGACAAAACTTCATCTCGCTGCTCAGTGACTCTGATGCTGTCAGGTGCTGAGCGCCTTCAGGTTCCTTTGCTGTCAGTGGGAGGAGACTTAGACCTCTCGAGATCAGGCCTTTGGTCTTCGGCATTTGGACACTCACGCTGTCACTCTATGTGTGATGTAATGCGTGTTTATGTTGGTGCCAGAAGACTGACACTGCAGGTGTCCTGGAAATACTCGTGGTAGAGGCCGAAGGAGCTTTTGCTTTGCTCACAGGGTAGGAAAAGCTTTAGCGCTTCTCTGGTATTTCCTTTTGAGATATCATACTAATAATTACGGCTTTCTGTTTCTTCCCGTGCTTAACATTTTCCGGCTTGCAGGTGAGTCACCGGTTCTCTCTTGGAGACTAGGGACTCCTCCCCCATCCCTTCTTCTTCTCCGAGAGCTCCCAGCCTCATCACCCCGGGCGTTGCGATCCCTGGCTCCCGTCCGTGCCGCCGTCCCGCCGGCGCCGCGCCTGCTGCTGCGCAGAGCCCGC
>NW_010522213.1:0-6424 GCF_000687285.1 Phaethon lepturus
GGTGCGGGGGCGAACGCGGCCAGCCCGACGGCACGTGGGGCTAACAGCCTCGTCTTCCCTCCTGGCACCCTCTGCCCTCGGAAGGGGGAAAGCAGCGCCTTCTCCCCACGCTTCGTTTGTCTGGAACCAGGACTGCCTTTCGCAGCGCTCCTTTCGTTCAGTGCAGGGAGTGACTTCCCAAAAGATAAGCACCTCTTCAGCTGCCAAGACCATCCTCGAGGGAAAGGGTAGAAATTTGTTTTCCTGAGGCCTCCGCAGCTTGACTGGAGGGCACATGGAGGGGAGCCGCGGGCTGGGTGGAATAGCGAGAAATGTCTATTCTGTTTCTGTGTGTGAAGATCTGTAAACTTCATAAATTGACACACGACACACGGTGCTGCTGCCAACAGCTGATAAGGTCTTCTGGAGTAAGTAACATTTCTGAGAGGTTTACCCTCTGCGTGCTCCAAGGTTGCTAGAAGTGAGCAGAGCCTGTCTTGGGACCTTTTGCCCAACAGCATCTTATAAAGAAAATGTAAGGTATTTATCTCCCGGGGCAAGGCAGCGGCTCCGTGGTGTGTTAAGCACATCCTCATGCCACGGAGGAGCAGACTGGGCATTCACCACCTAAGAGCTTTGTTCTGCTTTGTGGCCAGCCTGACAGATACCTTTTGAAAGGTTTGTGTTTGAATTTATAATGGAATAAATAGGTGATACAGACAACTGGTGTGGTGTGAAAGGGAAGTTCCTCATTTATGACAGCTAGCATTAAAGTTACCAAAAGATGCAAGACTCACCTGATCAGGAAAAGATCTGATGCAGTTCTCTCAACCCAATTTATCCATCATCTTTTTGACCAGATCACACCAAAATATTCAGAATTTATGACGATTTCCTGTCAGGAGTTAAAATTACTTTCTTTTTTTTTTTTTTAATTCACTTTTGCTCCATGCTTCACAATTACCTGAGCAGAGACACTCACCAGTCTAGGCTGTGCTTTCCAGGTGTTGCCAAAAATACCAAGACTCTATCAGATAAAAGGCAAATCTGCTGCATAGCTCACAAAGATCACCAGCCGGATCACAGCCCTGCACTGTATTCCAGCCGATGGCAAGTCCTAGAGCTGTGAAAATAAGTAATCGCGAGCAACTTATTTGATACTTTTAGCTTTTTATGTTTTGCTTTGACTTTCATTGGGAAATTAACATTATTTAACTGATTTTTTTTTCGTCATGAAACTCTTGAGATTTTATAGTCTTCAAAAATCCATTATCCATTGTGAATATTTCAATTTCACAGTGATAGATAGATAGATAGATAGATAGATAGATAGATAGATAGATAGATAGATAGATACTGCGTGGTGGCATTTCCCTTCCCTGTTAGATGTCTTCAGCAAATAACTACCATATCGGGAGAATTTCAATGTGCATGTTTGAGTATAAAGTTTGCAAATGAAAATTTGATCTTAAAATCCAATAAATCTGATTTCCAGCAATATTTATGGAAAGTGAGCACAAAGAGGAAAGAAATTCCACCAAGGGAAAGACTACGCTTGGAAAACATTTTTGAGATGCATACTCCATGCTAACTCAGTGCTTTCCGTTGCTAACAGTTAAGCAGCCTGCAAACCTGCACTATCAGATCTCACATCAACTTCTATTTATCTGGTAGGAAAAAAAAAAAACGACAAAAAACAACAACAGAAAAAAAAACCAGCTAAAAATTTCTGGTAGTCTATCACGAACTAGCACCAAGTGAATATTCTTGTGCAATTTTTAAAATTTAGCAAGAAAATGTATTCTTTTTTAAAGAGGAATTTTCAAATATTGAACACAGAGGGGGAAGATAAGCAAAAATAAAGCATGATCTTTTGATTGAGATACCCAGGATTGCGATACATTGGAGTGTGTTTCAACACAGTAACTTGATATATATTTACTAAATTGTTTGGCACATTCAGCATGTCCCCAGGGAACTGTTGGAGGGAACTAGCAGTACATTTTTCACTCCTTCCCTGTGCATTAGCAGACATAAGGTCACACTAGTATAGCAAAGATGGGTGCAGCCTCAGGCTCATTAGCTCTCAGCAAGCTAGCCAGAGGAGGCCGCGTCGTGTTTTCCTTTCATCATTCAAGCTTGAAAGGAAACTGTCGGCAGCCACTTGCTCTTAAAACAATGAAAATTTAGGTGACAGCAATCTCATTAGCTGAAAGGTAGCGTTCAGTGGAGGTAAAGATTTCTAGGTAAAGACTTCCCTCTTCTGCAACACATACGCACAACTTATTCGCAAACCATATCCTTTGAATGCAAAAATCCGTGTATGAGAGGAGCAAATAGCGCTTGTTAAATTACAGCAACTGTGCGTCGGTGGATTATATTTCTTGGGGGAAAATCAATGTCTGGATGACTGGCTTCCTTTCAGAATAATGTGTACGTCTTAGATGTATATACATATTTACAGAGCAGCAATTCAATCCGTAACCTTTGCCACAGAATTGATACTTTCCTTACAGATGTTTTCTTTGTCTTGCACAGAACCAAAATGCAGAAAAGGCAAAGGGGTTTAAATGCCGTTATTCTCAGAGTTTTCCAGGCTTCAGCCATGATGTATGGTCTGCTTGAAGATTAAATACCTTTTGCATTCCAATTACTGTATGTGAAGGTCTATTGATGATGTTTTATTGGTAATATTTCATTGCTGTAAGCTTTTAAGCTGAGTGGAGTGGTATGCTTATACGGATTTCCTAAAGTCCAGGAGATCTGGCGTTGAAGACATATTTACACTCAATTTTTTATTTTTAATGTACTTTCGTTCAGAACTGACCTAACACAAAGATGTTTTCTTGCTTATATTATATAGGAAGGGGGGACCTGATGGTCTTAATGATCGTGTCTGATTTCCCTGGTGGAGACAAGAGATCGGTTTGTGTTTCTCTTAGTGACGGTGTTGTTCCGAAGTGTTAGCAGACACTGGAAGAAGAGTACTTGCTCCGAGTCCAGCTGTCAGACAGGAAAAGGTTGATTACCAGAGGTGTAAAAAGCTACTAGATGTCAAGCTTCCCGTAAAAACTCGTGTCACTTCACTCCCTAGGACTGTTTTGAAAATTGCAGGCTGAAGGGGCTAGATCTGCCCTTCAAGTTTACATTTCAGCTTCTAATATATTTTCTTAGACTACCTCCCACTCACAGTATTAACCTCCCTTTAATGACTCCCCGCCTCAGCTGCTGCCTTGCCATCTTTTATGATCTTCCCGATTCCTATCTCTCCCCAGCTCCGCAGGGCACCTTCTCTCTCCAGGAAGCAGGAATTCAATCGTCTCTGTTATTGCTATCACAGTAGCTCTGACGAGCCCAAAGTGCCTGTCAGTGCAACCAGGAGAGGGTCTCCAGAAAATACGCCCATGGCCCCGCTGCCAGGAATCTACTGCCTGTGATATGGCAGGGAACTGCCAGGTGATGGTCTCCAAACCCCTCGTAGATGACCTTCTTTCCTCTCATGTCAACCCCTCGATCCTTGGATTTGTGACTTGCCACAAGGCACAGAGGACTTGATTTTGTCCTCTGAGCCATCTTCTTTTCTTCATTCCACACTGAATTCTCTTCCAGCTGCTTTCTCATATCCTACCTTAAAAAATGCTGAGGAACAAACCTGTCCGAGTCACTCTCTCAACCCTCTTCTTTGCATTGGGACTTTTTCCAGAGTTTGGACAAAGAGCTGCATCCTATGGTACACTCTGTTTTTTGCCTAAAGTAACTTTTTCCTATTTTCTTTTTTGTTTTCTGGGTTTTTTCTTAGCTTACTTATGAAATTTATCAGAGATAATATACCAGTGTCTAAAATAACCTCCACGATCCTTTTGTATAAACAATAACTAGCTTGGATGGAGTTTGCAACTAGGGAAAGTAGGTCAAAACAACGTGACTAAATCATTCCAAAACAATCATCGGAAAAAATCAAATTCACACCCACAGGGTTTATGTGAACAGCTTCAAACCTGCCAGGGCTTTGGCATTTATTGCCATCTCTGGTACTTAAGGGGAGGATTCACCAAAGCTTTCTGAGTCAAGGAAACAAAACAAAAAGTCCAAAGCTTAGAAACCAGTTTTCATCTGCTTTTTTAAAAAAAAAAAAAAAAGCTTATTTGATCTTCAGAGCAGTTTATATTCAGTTCTGCTTACCAGGTTGAACTCAGTAACCACATCAGCTTTTTCGTGTGGATAGGCTTCAGCTCCTCTGGAGAGTCTCCAGAAAAGCAGAAGAGAAATGTCTTGGTCCTTGGTACTTTCCAGTTTTTGCAAACTAAGCAGAAGATGAGTGAAGTTATCCGCCGAAAACCCCTGCGAGACACTCTTCCCCAGTTTATAAGATTCTCCAGGGAAGGGCTAAGCCCAGAGCTGTCAGGCCATGGTCCAGTGGCTTGTGGTGGCCACGTAGGGCCCAGGGGAACCAACACCGGGTCCGACAGCTGGTCCTCCACAGGGCAAGTTGCTGTCCTCATTTCCCCTTGATTATGCCTCAAGAGCAAACGGGTGCAACGTTCCTAAAACCAAGCGAGTGTCCGTGGACCAGCTCGTTACCGATCCTTCTCGCCTGCCCTCCTGCCGCGGTGCCCACAGTCCTGTCTGCTGCGTCAGCAGCCTGGGAACCTTATCAGCCAGCGCACAACACAGTTGTAGCCGTTCTGCTTTTAACCTGCTTCCTGGTTTGAAGCCTCAAGAAGCGCAAAGTTGTCCATCTTTCAGTTATAAGGCTCTTGCATTTATACTAGACGTGAGTCTGAACCCAAAACAAACCAAAGTAAAACAAACAAAAAAGGAAAAAGAGAAAAAAAGAAAAAAAACTCACCTTAGTTCCCAATTCCTTCCACCAAATTCGAGCCATTTGTATCATGATTTGGAGCCCAGCTTTGTGGTTGGCACCATTTTCTGCAACGAGACAAAATAAAATCTTGGCTACAAATACTCCTGCACGTAGGAAAGTCTGAATCTGGAAATGTGTGACTTGTCCTAAATTTACACAGCACCTTTCCTCGGGAGGTCTCTGTTGTTTTACTGATGGCAACTGCACAGCACGGCAGTGTGGCAGCAGCCTGCAGGCAGGGAAACTGAGGCAAGTTATCTAAAACCAGAATAAGGCAGGAAAAGGAGACTTCAGTGACCCAAATCCTCCCTTGTCGGGGAAGATAGAGAGAACCAAGATCTGCTTCATTTCTTCATCAAGCCCACTGGGTTCATGGAGTTCATGTTAACAACTGACTCATGCCCATCATCATTTTACCTTTAAAAGAGCTGATGAAGATGCCGCTTCACTAAAATCACTTCCCTAGACTCTTCACTTTTCCCAGATGAAATATTTTCCAACCTGAAGTAACAAAAAGAAAGCAAAAAAAGAAAGAAAAAATATATTATTTTCCTTTGTTAAAAGAAAGAGGGGGGAAAAAACCCTACAGACCTTCTGCGAATCCCACCCTGTATTTCATATTTCTCCAGTGAGGCTTGCATTCCTTTATTCAGATTCCAAAAGTAGAGATAATTTGTTCCAAATGTTTTCAAAGGCAATCAGCAGCATCGACTTACATTCTTTCCAGGGTTGGGAGAAAACTGTGAAATCTTCTAAACACTAATAGAGGAGACAGCGAGGGGGAGGGTTGGGGAAAAGGGGAGATGGAGGAAAGTGAGAGAGGAAAATGAGGGGAAAGGAGGAGGAGAGGGAAGAAAAAGAGGAAAAAGAAACAGAAAGGAATATGCTGATGATCCCTTTGCTTATATTGTTACAGTTATGACTCCTTGAGCAGATCTGGAGAAACTTACGGCTTGCCAGCAACATATTTCCATTGGCAAGGTAGCTAGCAGTTCTTAGCGTGGTATTATGTAGCAGAATATGATTGAGAAATCGGCCATAAAATTATATATTTATTGCAAGACTGTCAGTGAGATTTTTGCAGTGAAGATAAACATGTAACTCCCTGTGTGTTGCATGTCTATTTTGTCTGCTAGAGGTCTGCACTGAGCTACTCATCCCTCACTGTGCCGTCTTAGAAGTCCGCACAGATGTTACCAGTGCAAATAAAGACAAAAATGCCGCAATTTGTCTTCCATTTAAACATATATACAAGCCACAGGGCTGTTGAACGGCTGCCTTTAAGACGCAGTGTGGTCTGTGAGCTGCCTCTGAGAGCAGAGAGGGCTGAGGCCGTGCTGCCGGCTTCGCCACCGGCTCTCTGTGTGGCCTTTGGCAACTCACTTAATCCCCAGCTTCCCAAACGGTAAAGTAGGAACAATAATTCTTGCGGTGTTTCCTGCGCAGGGGCAACTTTAGGGATTCACCCTGTGCAGCTCTGACCCTCGCCAGGCGCGCGTCACCGTCGTGCCATGGCCGGCCGGCGCTGAAGAGCCGGCCAGCGAAACGCCAAGCGACGCCGCTCTGCTGGTGGCCCCTCGG
>NW_010522214.1:0-457 GCF_000687285.1 Phaethon lepturus
TGGACTTGATGATCTTGAATGTTCTTTCCAATCTAGTGATTCTGTGATACTGTGGTTGCACTGACTGCATTGCACATGTCTGCCTTTACCCAGACACCCCAAATCCACCAGGCACTTTCCCTGGTCCCTCCTTTCAACGCCTATGACCACTTGCAGCACACACTCTGGGCCTGAGCACATTCAGTTCTAGCATGCTCAGAGCCATCCCCATACACAACAGGCACCCTTTTCCCTCCGGCACTCACACGTCTGATCCAGACAAAATCCAACAGGGAAGAGGAAGCCAAGAGTACAATACTGCTTCTTTTCTCCTGACCCTACTCAAAGCCCTGTGTGGTGGGTTGACCCAGGCTGGACACCAGGGTCCCACCAAAGCCGCTCTATCGCTCCCCTCCTCAGATGGACACGGCAGAGAAAACATATTGAAAGGTTCGTGGGTCGAGATAAGGACAGGGAG
>NW_010522215.1:0-1404 GCF_000687285.1 Phaethon lepturus
CACCGCGGCGCGGGTCGCTGCGGGGAAGGCGGAGGGGCCCGTCCCTAACGGAAAAGTTGGTCGAAGCGCTAATTAAAAGCGAGGCGTTGATGGCCGGGAGCTGGTGAAGCCTCTGCCCTGGCACCCGTCGAGCGGGTAGGGGTAAGCTTCCCACGTGCACACTGCTCCCAGAGGCCTTGCGTGAAGTGGGGTCAGCGGTGGTCTAACACCTGCTGGCAATTGTAGGCCTGACGTGAGTCACTGCACGTCACCCCGTGCTGTGGTGTTGGCCTTGGCAGCCAAAAGCTGGCCTTGGTGCTACGCTGCCTGGGGGCTTTGTTCGCCTTAGTTCTGTGAGGCACCTCAAGCACTAGAAAATTATCATGGGACTTCAGTTAAACATGCAGTTGCTCCTCACAGCCTCAAAGAATGGCCTTGTAAAAGGCGGGGAGGCTGGGTATGAGAAAGGAGGGAAAACAAACATCTCGGGTGAGGCAGCTGTGCTGCTGCCTTTGCAGCGTGGGTCTCAAAATGTTTCAGCCATCACCTGAGGGCTGTGGGGAAGGTTTATGCTAATTTACTCAAATATCAAAGGAAACAGCTCTAGCAAGGTGGTGGTTTTCTCAGGATGAGTCTCCATCCCTCAGCATGTTCCCTGGGTGTGCTAACCCCTCGATTTCCCTAAATACTGGGAATTCGACTGTAGCATTTGTGGTAGCAAAAGACTGTATTCATGTTTTCTCTTGATATTTTAATACAATTTTACTCATCTGCAGATTTCAAATGCGTGGTTGTTCAAACAGTGCTCTTGCAAACCAAATCTCACAAGCTGACATTGACTAATTCATAAATAGCTTGACTCAAAATGTAAAAGTAAAGCCTAGGTATCCCTATACCCAGCTCCCCAGGGAGGCAAATGGGACAGAGGGGTCAGTTTCCTGTTCTGGCTTCCAGTACTGCACAGCCTCAGGGAAGTTGCATCCCTGATGACTCAGCTTCCTTTACTTAAATCAGGGTAAGGGGCAGCAGATTCTTCGGAAAATGGCTTGTACCCTGTGCAGTAGTATGTGAAGAAAATAGTAACAGCGAAGGCCTGTTCGTATGGATCCTGTAGGTGCCTGCCAGCCTGAGCACAGGCCTGGGGACACGGTGTCTCTGAAAGGCCGGAGCGCTCCTCTGGCTGGAGATTTTCTCTTGCCCAGACCAAGACCAAACCCACCGACAGCGGCAGGCTGCGCTGTGGATACAGGCCACCAAGGCCTGAGATGGCCTCCCCTGGCGTGACTCACGCAGGCCTGGGAAGGAGGAACAGGGGACGGGAGCAAATTCCCTCCTGAGGCAGGGCCCGGGCGAGCAGGGCAGAGCCCTCCTTCCTTCTCTCGCGGTCAGGCGTCTCAGCCCCCGGCACCCTCCCAGGCGGGGTTC
>NW_010522216.1:0-4334 GCF_000687285.1 Phaethon lepturus
CCTCATCCACTAGGTGGGTCACCTGGTCAAATGTAGGATATAATATTGTGGTCATCAGTGTTTGGGTTGTCAATGCAGCCTATAACTTGTAGAAAACACTGGTGATGAGTAGGTCAGCCAGAAGGAGAGTACAGTGAAATAGTAACTCCTTTTCCCACCGCCACATAAAAACTTTTGGGTAACACATATTAATTGTCATAATTATTTCCTGGTGTTTTCACAGTCTACAAGTCTTTCAGGTGCCTCACAACAGTAAGAATACACTATTATTTTCTTCGAGTGGGCAAAAGCATGTTTAATGTGATTCATATTGAAAAACTCAACATGATAAACAATTTATTTTAACATGGATTTATCTCAATGAAAACAATTGCATAATTTAAAAAAATACATTTAGCTCTACTATTAATAAGAAAAAGTCTACACCAAGAGATATTATCTGTGGCTAAAAATGGTATAATTTCAAAACAAAAATACAAAATAATCCTCTCAGGTAATATGGGTTGATTCTGGTGTAAGTAATGAAATTGAATGGAATCAAATAAAATGGAATAGACTGTGTTTTGAATCCTTTCATTAAATATCTTGATAGCAGAAAAATACTAAACTAGACAAGACAGTTTTTTCTTACCGTTTACCTCAAGGAAATATTAGCAGCGATTTCTAGAGAAAATTAGAAGAATCTGGGTATGGCCGAGGACCTTCATTACTTCATGTGATACACTGTGTTAAGGACAGTCACAGTTTCAGAACTTTTTTAGATGGAAACCATAATGGCTGCCTCCATAGCTGAAGTGCATTGTTGTTCCTGAACAAATGACTGACCAGGACTATTATCCCTTGAAAGAAATAGGGCAAACTCTTCTCACATCGCCTTGTTTTACTCTGGCGGAGTATTCCACTGGCTTTATCTGAATTACTCCTGATTTACATGGATGGAAGAAGAGATTCAACTTCCACGGTGTTTATGAATTCCTTCCCCTGATAATTTTGCTTCTTAAGTTACTGAAGTTGTATGCTGTGACTTATCGTCTTGAAAATCCACACAATTTCCCACAAACATTACTCAGAGCTCAACACATACTATACCGGAGCAAGATGCCAACAGCAAGTCCTTAACAAAGCCGTTGATTTCTCCGAGTAAAAACAGAGTTTTCTGCTTGAAAACTCCTGCAATTTCCTCTTGGTCTCTGATATTTTTCTTCTCTCAGAGTTTCCAAGTCTCTGCAATACGGGCAACTTTTTTTTCCCCCCTTTTTTTTTTCCTTACCGAGGACCTTTATGAGTGTGCAGGCTGCTCATCTCTATTCCAACCTCCTGCACTTAGCCTTTGCAAAGGGGACACACTAATTTTCACATCAGAATCTACCAGTTTGTGAATTTGTCTTACAGCACTGATTTCAGGAACCTTCCAGTGTCTTTCAATGGGAAATTAGCAGTCAAATGTGTTTAGTTTTTGGAAACAGCAGCCATACCACTGACAAGAGCGACAACTCAACAACTGTAAGTGGTTAAGACTAGAATTTCTTCAAATACGAATGCATACGTTGTCAATGGTGAGTGAAAGGACAAGGCAAAAGGGAGAGGTGGAGGGAAAGAAAGTAAAAGAGACGGAAAGTGACACAATCTCAAAAACTTTCTGCGTTAGTCAAAACCTGTCATCATTCAGCCTGCACTTCCGGATGGCTATTGCTAAAAAAGTGTTAAAAAGGCAAACTGGTTCTATTGTTCACCTCCTGGAAAAGAAAAAAAAAAAAAATTAAAAGCTATTTTTAAAGGATCCTATTTAAAGTTTTGTCAGAGTAAAGGAACCTAATTACTATATGCCCTTGTTCTAAATGAAAATGAGAAAGCAGTTAAAGAAAGAAAAAGAAAAAAGATCAGTGTTTTTGGGTTTGAAAAGCCCCCCTGCAGCTGACTGCATTGCTTTTTTACCCCTTGCTCAGCGTGGTTATGTCCCAGACTTCAGAAAGCACCCTTTCACTGAGAGCACGCAGAGCCACTGTGGACACGATGGGGTGCCCTGGCAAACTAAAAACACGGAGGCAGCGGCTCCCATGAAGATGACAGTTGTGCTGAGACATCTGCTGATCACTGCTGCCTGCGCCCGGAAATTAGAAAGAGTGACGAGGGAGACACGAACCCAGATACCACCAGCCGTTTGGGGCAGGTTCTGCTGTTCTCTCTAGAAAACACCAAGCGTGTCAGGATCCTGGGTCGGGAGCATGGTGCCCCGGGGTCACGGCGATACGCGTTGTGGTGCTAGTGAGGCATGACTGGTAAGGGTGACCTGAAGTCACCTACGGGTGTAACGGGTTCACGGAGCGGGAAATTAAGTGACAGTGATGGCAGCCCCGGGAGCAGCGATGGAGGGTGGACACCCAGCTCTCATGCACCCCTTTGAAAATCTCCACCCCGTTTGCTACCTCTTTTCTCAGGCTTTCTGTTTCATGGCTAAAGAGGTATTTCACATTTTCCTCATCCCCTCTTTACGCTGCAGGGCCCTCTGGTCCATCACCACCCTCCTCCTCACCTTCATTACGCCTACAGATTTTTAAGGCTTAGTTGTGGCCTGTCTCAAATAGAAGAAAAACCTCTCTATTCTCACGGTCATACCCTTCAAAAGAGATCCAAGTGGAAAAATGAACGGCAAAGCTGCTCTCCTCCTGGATTTGTGCTGCGGCTCTCAACGCTAGCATTGTGCAGTGTTAGCTCTCAGTCTTCGCTGGATATTTCTCACCTCAGGATATGTACGGAGGTACCCTAAGGCATCCCCCCCCGTCAGGATGTAGAGTTACAGATATGAGGGTAATGAGGAGCCATGGGCCATGGTGTTTTTCAGCACGCGGTTGTCATCCAGCTCTCTACATCTCTATCTCAGCAGGCTGCCGAGTGCCGCAGCCCCTCTCTGTCAGGCGGGTTTGCTGGATCAGGCCTCAGCCCTGACACAGCAGTAGTGCTGGTGGAAGGGGGGATCAATAAAAAGATATGAGGAGTCTTATATATATATTTTTCATATTTTTTTTCAGGGAGGAGGTAGTCTCTGATATTTATTATTTGCGGTTTGCAGTCTGGATTATGACTGTGTCTGCCAGTTAGTACTAAATTACTGGGCAGGAGAACCCACAGGGTGAGTTGATATTTGTTTGTTTGGTTTTGGTAGGTTTACCTAATTCCATGCCTTTTTAGATCTCTTCTTTAAGTTAGTCAGTGTCTCACACTGGCTACGCTTTAATTGAGGGACCAAATCTGCTGGCACCACGTTGTTTCGGTGAGCCCTCTGTGACACACACCAAGCCCTTCTCTTACTGAAGCACCATTTGTCACAAATGGTCTCCTGTTCAAAAGCCTGGAATAGAAGTGTTACCAGTCACGAGTGACATGCACAAACACACAGGAAAGTGAATCTTCCTCCTGCCTGTCTTGTACACACATCTAAACATAGTTTGGTGCATTAATCTCCACCCATCTCTTTTTCTTTTAGAGTTGTCAGCCTGGTACTGCATGTATACACTTTCCAGCTATAAGTAAATAAATATGGCAGAGTTTTTACTGGCTCTTAAATGACTTCTTAGAGAATTTTTTTGATGCCTATGTTTATAGCTTTAAATTAAATAAATCCTTAGGACTGTTCAGTCACGGAGGCAAAAAAAGCACAAAATTACTTGCATACAAGCTATTAATCCACACACTTAGCCCTAAGAGGAGGATGGCCACCTTCCAGCTGTTAGGCCTTTAACCCATGCTAAGTATCATTAACGAACAGGAATTATCTGAAAGTGCACCAGCTGGCCCAGAACAAAACCAGGCCAGGAATACTTCTAATAACAGTGTAGACATTCACATTCAGGGCACAGAAATGTAATATTTAATTTACTGATATAGATACAGCCCAAGTGACCACTTACTAAGATGTTCTGACATCTCCTTTTGACTGAAGATGAGAGGAAGGGATAGGTGTTTAAATAGTTATATAATTGTCTTAACACACTGCTTGCTCTTTTTTAGGACATTATTTGGTCATTTTCACAGACTAATAAAACTGGGGATAAATATAGTTTAATCACAGAATCATTAAGGTTGGAAAAGACCTCCAAGATCATCAAGTCCAACCATCAACCCAACACCACCATGCCCACTAAATCATGTCCCAAAGTGCCTCATCTACACATTTTTTGAACAATTCCAGTGATGATGACTCCACCATCTCCCCTGGGCAGCCTGTTCCAATGCTTGAACTCTCTCAGTAAAGACATTTTTCCTAATATCCAGTCTAAACCTCCACTGGCACAACTTGAGGACATGTCCTATCGTTAGTTACTTGGGAGAAGAGA
>NW_010522217.1:0-3266 GCF_000687285.1 Phaethon lepturus
TTATTATTATTATTATTATTATTACCACTTTAGAGCTACAACTGTGTTATGTATGCTAGCTTTCTTCAGTCAACACCTCTGTATTATGCCAGTATGAAGCCCATTCATCAAAGCACAATTTCAGGTGACTCCTGACCTTCAAAATGAAGGGTTTGCTTCTGCTTTCATTTCAGTTACTTTCACTACTGTGTCTCTGTGTCGCCAGAATCTCAGCTCGTTCATCATCCACACAGGAGAATAAAGCTCACTAACTTTTTACACAGTATTTAGAATTCAACATCTTTACAGTTGGATGCTTTACCAGAACACTTCTAATCTTTCTATATACACTACTATTCAGCATCTAGTTAAAGAAAAAAAAAAAAAAACTAACCCAAAACCCAAACAACAAATCCAAACAAAACCACAACCCACAAAACCTCCATACCCTTCATCTTTCAAATTCTCTACATCAACTGAAAGTGGGAAGGCACAAATCAGACACATGCATTACTTTTAAACAATCAGACATTAACTTCCATTCAGAAAACTTTGAGGCAAGGACACACTTCACCTTTAACTTTGATGTTTCATTTTCATGGCCTCCCCTAAGATGGTACAAGTTACTGAAATCATAATTGGAGTTAAACAAGTGCTGTGACTTTTGTATTGACTTTCAAGTGACAGATTTTCCTACAGTGCAACATTTCCTGCAAAGTCCTTAGGAGCTCCACTCTGTGCTCAGGAATGCTGGGTCACGGCAGCGTGAGTCTGAACCCTTCTTCAGATGCAGGATACTCCACAGCAGCTTTGAGAAGAGGGCAGCTTTTACAAGGATAGCCCAACGTACAGCACAAGCTACTGCTGCCCGCCCTGCATGTGACTGGTGCATAGCATCAAGCCCACAGCAGCATATTATACGTGTACTTCAATTTTTCTTCCTTCCCCCATTCCCAGACAAAGTTCCTTTGTGGAGGACTTATTTTGACAACCTGTGTTGGAAGCCAACTTTATACGCTGTACTCCAGGGTAGGTCACAGCACCAGAATCGGACAAGACATGAGGCACAGCAGGCTGATTACAAATAAGTACTATACAACTACATTGAACAATTTAGCACTGTTGTAAAAGCATAGCAGACGACTGCAATCACATTATTACCAACTTCAACACATCTCACATGCAACAAAATACTGTAGGAAAACCTTGCCTTACAGTGCAAAAACAGACAGCTTTTTCATCTACTGTAACTTCTACCTTCTCCATGCAAAAGTGAGTACCAGTATAAATAAATTTACAGAAGTTATCTAACAAGCCTGGCTTTGCAGCTCCATTCAAGCTCTGTGTCCATAGCGTCTCTAGTTTGAACAGATTCTTCAGCTCTTTGCATCAGGACGTACACACATTGCATGAGGACATACACACATTGCATGAGGACATACACACTACCTCTTCAGTTTATCAAGTTTCAACAGTCCTAGCTAGAAAGCAGCTTTTAAACAAATGATAAATGAAAACAGACAACTACTGTTGAATCACAACACATAAACCATACTGCATATTACTATTTTCCATTATATTATCAAGCCATTGATGCAAAATCTTTTGAAAACACCATGTTTGTTCAGAAATATGACTGTAATTAAAGTTCTTTGAACTCTTTAAAACATGAAGCATTTGACAGACTACACTTCCTTCATAACAGTAACAAATTGCTTCCTTAACCAAGTCAGTATGGTGGAAAAAGACAGAATGAAAAAAAGAAAAAGATTATTCTGAAACCTGTACACTGATTGCTTTAATTAAACTTCCAGCATCACACCGGGTTGCAAATACATAGCTTTCACATTAACAAGAGCACATGCCGCAGGAGCAGTTATTACACAACCTCTCAGCACCGTACGAGCAGAGCATACCGCAAAACACACCTTTAAGCAATCCTAGTCTTCCAACAACTGAGTAGCTTGAACAGCTACACACAGAACCGCTCCAAAGTTGATACACCAACTAGTAACATGGCAGATAAACCACAAACAAAACAAATAACTTGTAATAGGAAGGTCAGAAAAAAACCCTCATCTCTGCATAAATCATGTATTTCTTAACCATAAAAGTAGATCATTACTTACAAAGCTTAGCAGGAAACTGAAAAGTAATTTTGGATTGAACTGCTATAAATATTTAACTACCATGAGTCTTTATGTACTGATACATGTTAACAGAAACGTGCAAATGCTGGGATTACTTAAAAATTGAATGCCAAGTTTGCACTGTACATTCAGAAAACAAATGAGACAATAAAACTTCTCTGTGAGCAGAAAGCAACAAGTGTTTACCCGAAGTTAGCAGAAGTCTGAAATTCACTGGATTTTTTTTTTTTAATGGGACACAGCATATCCTACTACATTGTCTCAAAGCAGATGGAGTAACAGTGAGCGAAGGGAAAGCATGTCTGTATATTCAAAGGATCTGTTGCTCACAGGAGAGGTTTCATGATTTGCTATAACTGATGAGCAATCTGAAGAGAAATTTTTAAAAAAGAGCACAGAAAGACCAGAGAATCGGTGAGCCTGAGGGATGACGGTGCCTGTGGAATAGTTAGACACACAGGCCCTTTACTCTCCTGCCTTGTCCTAAAACACATCAGTGGGTCAGACCTACGTGTCCAAAGGAACCAAGGTGGCTATGCAGTGATCTGGTCTGTTCTGCATTGGCAACGTGGAACAAACCTTCCCCGCATTTTTGTGACCTAAATCCTCACTGTCCTGAGATTTTCCACATTTATCATTCCTCATGTAAAGCGCTAAATACTGCACAGCGAATAACTGTGGCTTTATTTCACCTCAAGGAAGATAAATCTACTGCTTCCAACTTTAAAAAGGAAGCAAGCAAACCGAGGGGCATCTAATTCACTCCACAAACGGCAGAACCTAACAGCAAAGTGCCAGTGGCAAAGCAGAAATCTTTCCTGACGGCTCGAGCAGTCCAATTTAAAGCAGCCCAAGCTCATGCCTTCCCATATAATTTCTCTCTTTTTGTGGTGTTCTCTGATTGCTAAAGGATTATCTGCCTCGGAACATATTTTTATTCATTCTGTCCCAAAGATGCAATACGGATAAGGTGGTAGGGAAAAGCAGGGAAATAAAATTAAAACAAACAAACAAACAAAAAGAAACCAACACCACCTTCGCAGGCAGACTGAGCTATAACCTGTTGTAGGCACGTTTCAGCAGAAGGAAAAGCTAACTAACAGGCTGCCCGCTTGTCTCGGGCGGTGGAGCGGGGGC
>NW_010522218.1:0-3043 GCF_000687285.1 Phaethon lepturus
CTGAGCACGGCCTCAGGGTCCCCGGTCCCCGGTCCCCAGCGCCTGGTCCCAGCCGGGTGGGCAGCGGGTGAGCACGTCGGAAGTGCCTCTGACGCCCTCACCGCCGCAGGTGTACAAAGCCTCCAGGTTCGGACTTGCTTCAAAAGCGGGATTAATACCCTTACCTAACTTCAGCGATAGCTGCTTATTTCTCTTTGCATCTCAGTCTTCAAACACAAAAGTCCTCCCACTCGTTTTGATGTGATGATTTGGTACCTGCCACCGCTTGGAGTTTAGAAATAAAAGTAGTTTTGATATTGAAAAAGGTCGTGCCGAGAACATAAAAAGGGCTTCAGCGTCCATAAAGTGGTATTAATTTTTAGAAAGAAACATAAAAGCTCTGGCGCTGTAAACGACGCCGCTTTCTTTGGACAAGACCTTGAAAGAGCAAACAGCACGAGAGGAAAAGAAATTCCTTCCACAGAATCGTATTTTGTTATGCAGCCCTAAAAGTTGAGAATCTTGGGAAAAATACCACTTGAAATGTTCAATTTACCCAAATGTTCACTTTTTACCCCAAATTTTCCAAACTAGATGAGAATTCAGCATCGTCTGAAAGAATCAATAGGGGCACCCCGGGGAGTTTGCTTCCCAGCAGAAGCACCCTCATGTTCAACATCAAGGCAGAGATACCAAGGAGGGTGCAACACTGGCCACGGGGGTGCAGCGGTGGGCACCAGCTCCTCAGACCTGGCACAGGTCAAAGAGTTCCTCTAACTGTGTTTTATCCAGAATACAGACTTGACTCTGTCTCCTCTGGTCAGATGAGAAGCCACCCCTTCTCAGCACCCGTACGGGAAAGCGAGAGATGGGCGGGTTCGGGGAAAATGCGCCCTTCCCACCTAGTCCGCATCGCAAACTGATCGCAGGGCAACACCTGGACACCTGAGCAGCCGAGTGTCAGTCGGGTCAGTCGGCTGCCCCCGGCGCCAGGCCGGCTTAGCAATGAGAACGCCCGTGACCCCGGCAGAAAAGCATGAGGGCACTCCGGTAAAGGAGAAACAGCAACCGCAACAACAACGATGGGGCGTAAGGGGGAAGAAGGCTGTAAATCGTAATGGGAGACCGAACCGGCCGCCTTAGCTGCCCATCAGAGTCTGGAGAACTCGGATGTTTTGGGACCACCGAACAGAACACTGTCTGCCGTGTGCAGTCCTCGGGCTACGGGTCAGAGGAGATGCTGGCAGCGCCGTCTCTCCTGGCTGCTGGCTCCTGCGGGCGCTCGTGGGCAGCTGCCGGGTAGGACAGCTATGAGAATCCATGTGCTGAGTGCTTTGAGCTCAGCACGAATGTGTTTTGAGGCTGCTCACATCACCCAACACTGTTTTAGGTAACTTTACTACTAACTCATGATGCCTGTGGAAGGCAGGGCAGAGAGGCTCAGCAATCACCGGGAAGCAACAGCAGGATCAAGGTGCGATGGGAACAAAAGTAAATCCAAATCCCGGCTGCTCACCACAGGGAGACTGAAAAGAGTTTGCGAAAGAGAATAGCTGGAGGGACATCTTGGAAACCTCTTGTGCCCAACTCAAGAACATCAACAGTGCTGAACCTCAACGCTCCCGGGGGTGCAGCACAGCCCGGGCACGGCCGAGGGCCGAGCCGCTGCCAAGCAGCCACAGCTGCCGCGGCTGCTTTAGCACCCCGCGTGCTGGTGGGACCGGTGAGCCAACCCCTGCGTGACTTTTCTCTGCCCATATGGAGCTGACTCCCAAGCGTGTGAAATTACCTTCCCGGACAACCATTTGCGTGGTAGCATCATGTTTTCCTACGCAACAAGACTTCTTCTTCTTCCGCTCCAATGGCTTGGGACGTTCCAATGCCTTGTCCCCAGTGATTTGGGGACAAATCGACACAGCTCCTGCAGCATCCAGAGCGTACCCTGATACTCACCTTAAACTGATCCCAAAATTGCAAACTGCATTTACCCGGGGCTTGGGTGGGAGAAAGGGGGCAATGCAGAAGGGATGGAGCCAGCAGATGCCGCCGGCAAGGAGGCACTGGGGCAGGAGATGCAGGGATGCCCTGGGATGCGGAGACGGATGCCCAGTGCTCGTTGTACAACGTACCAGGCAAAGAGAGAGAATTTGTATCAAAACTTTATTTATTAAACAAAAAAATGCACCATCGGAATAACATTTCTATAAAAAATGAATATGAGACTGTTCTACAGTGCATTACAAAACCCCCTTTTTCTTCATGTAGTAGTATACAAGATTGTGTGTAGAAACAGTCATTTCTTTTTAAACTGTAAGCAAGTTTCCTTTCTCATAGAACAAGATTTACACTTAAATATTGCAGTCACTATTCTAATTTGGTTAACAATGCTAGAGTCCGACAATTTAAAGAAACTGTTTATAGGCTCAAAATGCCATCTTTAGGCCTTTTGTAACAACAAGATTTTAATTTCTTTTTTAAACTAAGGCTAGTTAAAGCTGTAGTATAACCCATTTCTACCAGATAAACATATCACTAGTATGCTAAGAATTTTTGAATTACCTTGCAAAGCCCTTTAAACGGCATTCACCAGTGCCAGGACATTGAATTAGCAGGCTGGAGCCGGCGCTTCACAGCAGCCGTGGGGTGTGCGTGACAGTCGCGGTGACCGGTGACCCGGAGGCACGGTCCCGCTGCCCGACCCTCCCGAATCCTCACGCTTGGGGTGCGCAACGCAGGGCCAGAGCCCAGCACACGGGGACATGGGCACACTGCAGCTTTAACAGCCTGCTCTAGGTTTCCAGCCAGGTATCCCTCGTATCATAAATTATCCAAAAGAAAACACTCTAAATAATAAATTAAATATTACTTATAAAAAGTACACCCTCCCCCCCAACCGCCCCATCCCAAACACGGTGGCAATTCGCAAACGTAGGAATTGCCGAGTCTATTTTACAAGAATAAAAACAGCCTCGTTCCTTCTCCTACCGACGTGGCCTCCTCGCGCTCGGACGCACGCGGGCTCCGGCCGCCTCGCGACGCCAGGCCCTGTTGTGTTCTCCAGCCA
>NW_010522219.1:0-16259 GCF_000687285.1 Phaethon lepturus
GGCCCGGCGGGGCGGCGAGGAGTGCCTCTTCTCCTGAGGCGTCCGAAATACTGTAGAGAAAATGGTATGGCCGAAAGGCAGGGTAGAAACCCGGGTTCCTAACGCACAGGGCCTTGGTCTTCCGTGTGGCCGGTCATTTGCTCACAAATGAAAATATGCTGGGTGATGGCAGCCCCACGGCACTGGAAAATACACAGGGCGTGGGTGGGTTCCTATCGCCTCGCTTTCCGAAACACGTTTCGGATCACATTTTCTGCGAAGGAGGACGCCTTCCTTTCTAAGGTTGATATCACGCCGGTGTCTTCGGTACCTTTTTTGTTCGTCTAATAACACCTGGCCGTGAAAACAAAGCACTCCGATAGGCATTGCCACCATGTATATGTCTAAAATGTATGTTACTAAGCCTTTTTAAAAACCAGGGTGGAAGCCGAGGACTCTGGAATGAAACAGCAGGTGTGTATGATCTAGCAGAAGATCTTTGCTTTAATCCTACTGGTAAGAAGCCAGCAGCTTTCACAAAACAAGTCTTGAGTAACGTATTTTGCACCTGCACGAAAAGAACAATGTGAAAGAAAGAGCTGTTTGAGAGCCAACCTCTTTTTTTTTTAGTCAGTATCTCAGTGTTTTGAAGGGCCAGTAACATATTTTATTTCTGGATTTGTGTAACAGAAGAGCGATGTTTGTGCCTGAGAAATCATGTTCAACTTCAGAAGCATCCTGAAGATACTACAGTTCCTGAAATTATTATTTTTTTTATTGTTTGAGAATTTAACCTTATTCCTATTTCCTTCACGCAAAAAAACTTTTGCTGGGGAAATAGTGCTTATTACTGGCTCTGCAAATGGGATTGGAAGGCAGATTGCCTTAAATTTTGCTCCTTTGGGAGCAACCTTGGTTCTTTGGGACATCAATGATGAAGGTAACAAAGAAACAAGCAGATTAGCCCAAAAAAATGGAGCTAGGCGAGTGTTTGCCTACCACTGTGACTGCAGCAATAGGGAGGAGGTCTACAAACAGGCAGACAAGGTAAGATACAGCTTCTTGGCTTCTGATTTGGCTTCTTGCATCTGATTTCTTCTTTTTAATAGTATATGCTACTGACATTTTTTTTAGAAACTGTATGATTCAGTAAAGGGAAGTATGAATATGACTTTCTCTTTTCGACAGGTAGCTTCTAGATGGAACTTAAACTATGTTCGTAATAAAGTAGCTGGGTTTAATCTCTTCTATCAAGATTTATCCATTTCCAGTCTTTGTTGTGAGAGGGTAACTTCTTTCAGATTAACAGTATGGTAAAACATATATCAGAAGTTAGCTCCATGTATTAGCTTGTTTAGGCTTTAAAATTTCTTTAAGATATCAAGAAATTAAAAAAAAAAATTAAAACCCAGTGGAAATTGTAAGGAAGGGGGTTCCTTTTCTTTGTCCATTTGTTTAGAAAACTGTAGTTCTGTAAGGGTGGTGTGAGGTGTAATGGTTTCAGAAATATTATCAGGACATGGCTGGTCTCCAGTCAAATTGATAATTCAGCTTCCATTTATTTTTTGGTCAATCCAGCTGGAAAGTAAGGTAGAGAAGGACTCCACTGTAAGTGGAGAGACTTACAGAGACACTTCTGCTGTGCTGAGCTACTCTTTGTAAACTATGACTTCTTTAAACTTATTATCAGAGTCCAGAAATTGGACATTAAATTAACATTATTAATTTTTACTTGTCCTTAAACTACATACTGCCTGAAAATATTTCCCAGCATAACCTCATTTATAATTGAGTTAGCCACTCTGCCATTTTATTCAAGGATAAATTCTTCTTCTGTTAAATTCTCAGTATATGTATTTCTATGCATGGCTCTCAAGTCTCATCTTTGACAGTCTGTGCCTGAAGGCATACATCAGAGAAATTAGCTAAAATATTTCATGACATGTGAATGTTGATAGATTGTTTTGGAATAGCCTTGAAATGTAACATTAATTTTCTATGAGTTGTCAGGAGAGGCTCTTTGTTTTGTGGTTGTTGCTTTCAATTGTAACCAAAACAGATTAATTCTTTCTGAACATGGCTATGAAATAAGTATTTTTCCTCAAGAAATGTTCCCAATGAAAAGTACTTCTAAAGGGTAGGTTGGATTCAGTATCTGGAACTGCAATTCTCATGCTTCCAGTCAGCAAGGTATTATTTTTCCCCTACTTGTAAGCAGCGTTTGGGGCACCGCCAACCAACAGTGCACAGAAAAAAATTCCATGTGGGGCCATTGGTGGTAGATGTTAAGAACCACAACTAGTATCATAGCATTACTTGGATGCTGCAGGCAGGGATATATTGTATTATAACAGTATGTCCGCAGAGATGAGCGAGTTGTTGAGTGTTCTGGCCTGTGCTGACCCAATAGGTAGTGTTCAAGGAGAGCGATCTTTGCCAATTACTTGGGCTGTAGAGGTGATGTCATCCTTGCTGTGTTATGACATCGATTATGACTCCTGCAATTTTGGAGTAGGAATCCTAGTAATCTTTCTAACCTTAATATCTGTTATCACTTCCCAGCAAGATGAAAAATCAGTCTGAGCAACTTGTGGTCAGTACTTCAAATGATCTTTTTTTGCAATGATACTATAAATCAAATGGAAATTTCTCTAGAATCTCTTTTTGCAAGAAAAAAACTCACTTTAGAATTTACCAAGATCAAATGTCTGTAAAAAATAACATTTTAAATTGGCAGTAAATCCCTATTCCCATAAATGCTATCTGCTTCTTGCAAAGTCACGCACCAAAACAATTAGTTTAAGCTTTTGTAAGTAATTTTTCTGTTAGACTTTCCTGTTGATGCTGAACATTTTGAAATGATTTGTTTGTTCTTAGTTTAACAGAGTCTCAAAATGTTTGTTCTGAGCACTGAAGTAATTCTGAATCTCCAAACACATTAACTGAATCGGCCGCAGGGCTCCAGCCTGCAGAATTTGCTGTGCCCGTATCAGCAAAGAGTATTCTGAAGTGCACAGACTGACCTACAAGCAGAAACTCAAAAGAGCCGTTTCAAATTCAGAAGTTGGTGTTAAGGTGTTAAATTACTGTTAACTCTACCAATATCTTTGCAGGTATTTGCATGAATTGAACAGTCATGTAGGAGCCCAAAATTTTTTTAGAGCAAGAGTTTTCCAGCCAGGAGCCTCCTCTACTCTTGGAAATACCTGCAACTTTTTGATTGGTAATATGAAAAAAGTCTTGAGCTTGGACACAGAAGATAAAGCAATAGCAGAAAAGTTAAATTAATTGCTTTTGTTTGGGATGTTCACTGCAGAAAAACCTAGGTATTTGCCCATAGTGGAAGCTTTATTTCTAGGAAGCAAATCAGATCATCGAAGTCCATAACAGAGGTTTTAGAATAAACTGGTGAAGTGACACTGATCAGGCAGTGTCCACCTGGGAATTCAGAAGGAAATCCGATGTGGATCTGGTGAACTAGAAATGCATGGGGGGTGTTTTGCTATAACAGGTGTCCAAGGTTGTCCTTCCAACCCAAACCATTCTACGATTCTAAGGAACAAAGAGTAGCAAATATGCCAATTTTAAAGAGCGCTGGAGAGAACACAAAGAAACTATAAACCTGTCTTACAGAAAATTAGTAGAAACGATAATAAAGAGAAGCGTTAGTAGACAAAGAAATACACAATGAAGAATAATCAGCTTGATTTTTTGTAAATGGAAGTCAGGCTTCCCACATTTTTTGGGGTGGTGATTTAACAGGTCAAACGAAGCTGGATTAAATAAAATGCTTCCATTGGGGAAGCTCTGTTGTCATGCGAAGGAAAAGACGATCATCATATGGAGTCATATATGATGTTAGTAGTTAAAAGGTATGAGTGAAAGTACAGACACATCCCACAAAGGAAGAGCTGGGTATTCCTGTCATACTCAGCAGTGTCTAGATTTGCATTCATTTGTGCAGATGGAAGGGTGCTAGTATCTGAGCCCTGCTGGTCTGTGACAAGGAGCAAGCCTGACACAGCTGGAGGAGTATCAAACGAGTCTTGACTTGAACGTTAAGGTTCGCTGAGAGAGGCAAAGCAAGGTCACATGTTGGGGCATCAGATCTGAGTACCTACTTCCAAATTGCCGGACAGCAGCATATCTGGGATTTTATGTTTTTGTAGTCATTCTATAATTTTTGAGACACAAAATAATTGTTTGCCTCTAGCACAGAAATCTCTGCAGTGAGCCTGATTCTTAACACTGTAAGTAAGTCTTGACCATCTGCTTTGATATAAATCCACCAAATCATGGAATAATACCTTTTTATAGCAAACCCAAGTGGAGTTAATGGTGATTTTGGCCTTTTCTTCAAGGGATATTATCTATCTGTTTCATGGTACATGCTTCTGTACTCAGAGGATTGCTATCCCCACAGGCATCTGCGCTGAATTCTTTCCTGTTCAGTAGAAATCATCTGGAAAAAGGGCTGAACAGGCTCGACTGAGGAATGTGAATTCTCACAATACCAGAAATAGGGGACAAGAAATGTTCAGATTGCAGTTAAAGTATGCTCACAGTGCACACTAAAGCTTTGTAGCTCAGTACCTTAGGTTCCTGTGGAAACCAAAAGTATTCTGGAATTCAGGAAGCAATTAGACAATTTCTTGGGGGGGGGGAAATCATCGGGATGTATTAAATACAAAGGTATAAATACCTTATCTGTCTCAAGAGGATCCTAAGCTGCAGAGCGTGAAAAGCTGAGGCGTACACTGGAGGAGGCCTTACAATCCTGATCCTTTTTTTACTGCCTTCCACCATGAGACAAGGGCTATGGGACTGGATGGACCTTTGATCTGATGCAGTACAACAGTTCTTACATACTTAACGTTTCCAGTAAAGATATAAGTAATTGCAAGTATCACTAAACTTTTTCATAAGTGAAGTGCAAGAGGCAAGGACACCTTCTAAAGCTTTCTATTTATCCTTTTTTTACTCAGGTTAGAAAAGAAGTTGGGGATGTTACTATTCTAATCAACAATGCTGGCATACTGCTTGGGAAGAAGTTCTGTGACATTCCAGATACAGACTTTGAAAAGACTTTAAGAGTCAACTTCCTCTCTCAAGTCTGGGTAATGTATTTTTTTCTCTCCCAAGTGACCGAAAGGTACAGGCAAGTATTTTAGTGTGAAGATCACCATGGTGGCACCTACCTGGGGAACCCAATTTGGAATAGGGATGGGAAGGGCCTTGAATGGGGAAAGGTACATTTTTTTTAATCATCCTGTAATTGGAGACACACCAAATTGACTGTGTGCCCACTGTGTCTCAGTAATGTTAGCACAAACCTGCCCAGGCACTCTGGAAAACCCAAAGTTTATGCAACCGTGTCGTGAAACATGCTCTATCTGTAACAGCTGTAGCTGAAGTTAGTGCTGACATGATGGTGCGTGACTTTGCTGCTCCTGATGTTTTCTGGCATCAGAGAGCTTTGTCTAATAGACTTGTAGCATTCAGGGAGGCAAAACCATGCTGCACATGTTGGTGTCAGTCTTCAGGTTGTGCTTTCATTCCTAGTCATCATATGCTTAATGTACATAGAGAACTAATCTATATGGTATGTATTATCTTTGCTTTTTTTTTTTTTATCATCATATTTCCTTCATTATAGTGTATTCTTCTATAAAAGTCAGAAAACTGCTGCTCCAATTGAAATACCTTTTATATTCAAATGAAGACCTGGAAGCACGCAAAATATTTATCCGGGGAATAGGTAACTTCCCCTACACTAGGAAGGATTTTGCTGTTATTTGGGGTCTCAGTTGACCTTTAGGAGATTTTGTTGTGAGGGAGTGTTACTCTTGTCCTCTCTTGCAAGGGTTGTTTATATACCTGAGTGAGGAGCCTGCATCAGGGAAAAATGTAGCATTGCAAATCCCCCTCTAAATGGCATTTCTCACCAGAAAATCACTGCAGATAGAAGTCCTCTAATCAATTCCCAGACCACAGAGCTTCATTCTTCCAAATACTTGAGGCAGAGGGAGGTGTTCTTCCTAGCAGGTCTGAAGAGGCATAAGGCAGGAGGACAGTGACTGTGGGCTCTCAACCAACAAAACATGTACTAGGCACACACATCTGAGGTCAAATAGACATTGCAGCACATCTCAGCGATTTAAAAAAAATTGTTTCTGCTCTTGGTATTTTTTCTTCTCTTCCCCCTCATAAAACACTATCATCCTCCTTATATAATTAATATCACCCACAGTGGTGGTGTGGGGGCCCGGCGTTGTCAGGCAGTTAGGGTTGTAACAAACAGGGCCCATAGACGACTGAACTCCCCTTGATGTGTTGACTTCTAGCTCCCTCTTGTGTACCAAATCTTTGGCAATAGTCAGAGGACTCAAATTGTGAGGAGCCAGGAGGCAGAGAAAATACAAGCTTTGCTGCTTTTAATAACACAATTTTCATGCTGACAGATCTTCAGAGAGGGCAGTCATTCAAGGAAATTCTGTCTCTCATTTAAAAATTCTTTCAGAGAGAGAAGATCAGTTGGGCTTCTTATATATTGAAGCCTCAGAAAGCAAATCAGGTTGTAAAGCTTAATTTGGAATGCAACATTTTTGGCATGTCTAGTTACAAAGGGGGTTTTTTGTATGTCTCTTAGACTTGCAAGGCCTTTCTTCCAGCCATGATGACCTGTAACCATGGACATCTGGTTAGTGTAGCCAGTGCAGCAGGATTGTTGGGAGTCTACAGAATGACAGGTTAGTATCGTCAACTGCCGTTACAAATTAGATCTACATGCTAATAACTTTTCTTGGAGATCTCATAAATGCTTGTCTTAAGCAGTTTAAACTGACATATTAAATACTCAGGAAGAGCCTGCAGATACAAAAGATGGTGGTGTATTGAAGAGGATGCTGGTGGCATGTTGCCTGAGTGGCACAGGGAGCTCACTGCAGGTTTTACTGTCTGACTGCAGCCTGTCTTATCTCCACAGAGAAGGACAACACAGCTCATATGTGTGCCGTGGGAGGGAGCCCTGCATACACGTTGTCTAACACTTTCACATGCCAGGTTTTCTGCAGATGAATGTTCAGAGTCTTGAGACATATGTGGGTTATACCTGGAACTATAGATTTAGTTGGAACAAGGCTTTCAGGTCCATAAGGCATTTTGGCAGACTTTTCATAAAATGAATTTGAATGAAGTATGTTTTAAGCTATTTAACAGCTCCATATTCTCAGCTGTTTCCTTCAGGAGAGCTGTCTGCTGTGGTCCTGACTGTTTCATCAGCCTGGGTCTGCTGCCCAGTCTCTCTCCTCAAGCCTCTCTGACATCCTGATCGTATCTCTTAGGTCACGCTATGAGAATGTGAACTTCAGTGTAATAAGTATCTCTTGTCTCTTCTATTGATTGATGGTGTTACTGTAGTGTTTATTTGCCACCTGTTATCACTGGGTCAGATTTGGTATTGATAATAGGTCACACCCAACTTTCGTCATTTAACTGTAAGGCTTATGAGAGTGGACCTGCCCATCCATGCATTATAACTTTTTACACTTTAGCTATGCATTTTTAGGTTGTACGGTTCCATCATCCACTCTGGGTGAATCCCTGGAGAATAACAAACTGTCTCTCATTGAAATTACTCTTTTAGTAAAATCGGATTTTGTTGCATCTAACAACTATTTTCACATGCATTTGAAAAAGTCTTAGTAAACCGCATGTAAATTCCTATATTAAAATACAGTACTTACTTATATTTGCAAAATTGTAGAATACTTTAGGTTGGAAGGAATCTCTCAAGGTCATTTGGCCCATACCCCCAAATAAAAGCAGGCCCAACTTAGATCAGGTTGCACGGGGCCTTGTGAGGGAAAATTATGATTACCTTGAAGGATGGAGTTCCATACATTCATCAAAAAGTAAAAATCACACAAGATTCAGTCTTCCCAGGCAAACAAAATGGTATTGTAGTTGCAGGACAAATCGGAAGTAGTAATATGTTGAAGCAGCATATATAAGTAGGGTGTTTAGATTTTACCACTAGAAATAGTTCTTACTGAAATCTAAGCTGTGATATTAAAGGGTGAAGACAATCTGAACTGACAGAATGCCTGGCTTGTGTATGAGTATCTGGAAATAAATGTAAAATGTTGAATAAGCTCATCTTCCTATATCTGTCTATAATGCACTGAAAAAAACCTCCTCTGGAAAGGATTAATCGTATCCTTAGACAACTGTGCATCAGTCATGGGAAGAGCCATTCAGAGTTAGCATCACCAACATGCACATTTAGTTAAAATACTAATTACAAGACTGCTAATTATATAACTAAGTAATATCAGGGCTTAAATAGTATTACAAAACATTAAATTCTGTATATAACACTTACTGTGGTGCTATTGACGTATTTTGGATATTTCTTGTTTCTTCATTTTTCAGATTATGCTGGAAGTAAGTATGCAGTCATTGGAATGATGGAAGCCTTAGATTCAGAACTGTATCATGCAGGAAAACAAGGCATTAAAACCACAGTCATTTGCCCTTATTTTATTAATACTGAATTAGCTAAAGGTTTTCAAACCCAGTAAGTAAAACTTAGATTGTGTACTATTTCGTAGGCAAAAAATAATCACTACTCACTAGATATGCCATATTCAGTCTCTAGCTATTATAGGGTTGATTTTCTTTTTAATTCAGTATTTTTGCCCTATTGGCATATACAGCTGTGTCTCTTGACATAAGAATCCAAGTCTTGTGTACAATTAATAACTTAGGTGCAACAGGGACTGCATAATAACCTCGCAGTCAAGGAACAGTTAGAACTGCACAGCAGTATTTAAGGCAACCTTATTTGTCAGGAGAATGGGCACTGCTTAGGTTCTCTGCCCCAAGTAATTTTGTCACTGTGATTATGTTATGGCTTTCAGGGTAGTGACCTGTCATTACGCTCTGCTTGTCTGAGTGAGAATAGCTGTGGTGGTAGTATCTGGTGGGTGGCTGTATGGTTGTGGTGACAGACACCGAATTAGCCATTGCACTAGTGCAGTACTAGTCTTGGTTTTTCAGTGCTCTGTTCCTGCTTGCACCATTCACCATCCTGTAGTAGCATATATTATGCAGAGCACAGCCTTTCTCCTGGCTGGAAACGGGCCTGGTCCTGGTCTATTCAGCGGTCACTTCAACATCTACAGTAGAATAGGAGGAGGTGTGCGGAGGGTGGAACTCTTATGCATAGAACAGCACATACTATGGATTAGCTGGGAAGTTTTCAATGCTGCAATCACTGTGGGCATTAACCTCATTAGAGTCTGAGCAGGGCTTCAGTGCAAAAAGTTACTCATTAGTCATTAAAATGCACAATATCACCAAAGTATTTTCGATTTATTTTGAAGATGGAAGGAACAAACAGGACTGGAGACTCCTTTTCAAGACTACTTGAAGGGATGGGGGAAAATTCTTAAATTATTTAATTAAATTACTTTTGTGTTAGAATACATCTTAAAAGTAAAGTTTTGTAATTTCATAATGCTTTGTTTCTTCTTTCACCAGAAACCACCTTTTTCTTCCTGTTTATGATAGAGAGTATGTAGCCAGCAAGATCATGGATGCAATTCAAAAGGAAAAGTTTTATCTATTCATGCCTCTGACTTTACGCTTTCTTGCTTTCAAAACGTAAGAATGTGACTCGTCTTCTAGCATTGCCATCTTTCCTTTGCCATATGCCTGCAAAATCAGGAGGAAAGTTTAGTAAAAACAGTCCTTCCGTTAGTATTCCTGCAGTCAATCCAGTTATATGTACGCAATTATGAAGAAGCAGTGGTTTTAATTTTTAATAGTCTAGGTGAATAGCATTCCCCTGGCCCCTTTTGTCTCTAATGTATGTCTTAAGCTATAGTTAGGTATAGAAATTTCAAAAATTTTCCTGGGATGGTACACTGAGAGTAATGCCTGGACTAGAACTGGCTGCTTCCAGTAACTGCCTCCACCTCTGGCTGGGATTTCACAAAATGGCTTGGTTTGTCATTAATTTCCCCCATTTATAACAAGGGAGCACAAATCTGTTATTGCCAGACATTAGAAGTGTAGAGTGCATAGAACAAAATTATAATTTCTTTATTTATAGAATGCATTTTTCTAAAAAAAATATAAAGCTAACTCAGTGTTTGTCTCATCAGTCTCATTCCTAGAAAAATGGTGCTACTTTTTGAAATTTGCCTTAAGATCGTCAACAGCTTGGATAAAGCCTTTGGTCAGAAGAAAAAGGATTGAAACCAAAATATTCTGAAGACCTCAAGTGCCATCTAATTGAAATTTTTCAGTAAAAATCAATTTTCAATCATGTTTATTCTTTGACAGGAAATTTGCTTCTTTTATGATATTTGACATTAGTCAGCATGCAATTTAATTCTTCATAACTGTCTTTTAATCACTGATTTTTTAGCCACAACCTGCTCTCTTATTTTATGATGTCATGCTGCTTTTATCTGAGCTCTCAATAAAAGTCAGTAACACCAGGCAGGGACGTTTGACTTCATTTTATACTCAGAATTCTCCATTTCTGAGCAAAATCTCAAAACACGGGAAAAACACACTACTGTTCACGCAGAAAGGGAAAAAAAAAAAAAAAAACCACAAAGTGTTTAACATATTTCCCTTGCAGTGCCAAAACAGCACTGCAGTTCACACAAAGCTGACATGAAGAAAGGCGCTGTGGGATTTCTGTGATTCTATGATGTGCTCTGGCTGGTGAGCAGCGCAGCGAGCCTGTGTCCTGAAGAAGAGTGAACTGCAGTGAGCGCAGAAAAAGCGTGTGCAGCGCTGTGCCACTTACCGTGCTCCTTGTTAGTCACAGCACGCTTTTCCAAACAGAGTTCTAGGGGATGTGCGTGCCCTACATGTAATCCATGGCTACAGGCTGATACTGGATCATTTATCAAAGGCTGTGACTTATAAAGAACATTTGTAAAACTGTAGTGGTGGCAAAAAATCATGTGCCTACTCAGAAAGGAAAGACGATGAAGCCCCTCAACCAGAGGAAACAGTCAGGAAAAAGTCCATTACAGAAATGGCTTATGTAATTTCTGTATTTAATTGCCATTTAACTGTCTCTATGTATTTTATAAAATGCTCCTACAACAGTAGAGTCAGGGAGTTGATAGACATGGGCTCTGCAGTGAGCGTCTGCTGTAGGCAGCTGCATGTTGAACACTGGTGAAGTCCATAGGCATCTTGACTCCCTTCTCTGACCCTATAGGCACCTTTGTGGCTTTGAAGCACCCTGCTGCGGCCAGATATTGGGTTCAAGGTTTTGTGCCCCAGGTTAGGTCCCTGAAGTCAGCAGCTGAATCTGAACCTGCAAACTGGTCCACACTGTTCTTTTAAGTTTCCGTGAACGTAGTAAAACTACTTAGAAATTGACTTAAGAGTATTGTGAGGAATCTGTGCAAGAAATCTTTGGCAATTTTCCGAGTTATTTTTGAAAAATCATTAAAATTTAAAATTACATAGGTATTATGTTAAGTGACCAAGCAACAACTTTGCATGCACTGTATTGCATTCAGAGACTGAAAGCAGCCTATTTGTTGGTGTGAAACACGGCTCTGCTGTAAATCATGGCAAAAGAAATACAGACAGGAGGAATACCTCATGTATTCTTGGACAATTATGGGCTGGCTCTTGGGCGAAATCTGTTTTTATATTTGGAGAGAAGTCACACCCATCTCCTTCAACTGGCTCTAAATGAAATTACAACCTAAAAGTCCTAAAGGAAAAAACTCCCCAAGAGCAGAACTTCAAAGATTAGTTATACAAAAGTATGTACTGATACCTAATTGATGTAAATCAACCCTCATTAAAATTTTCAGAGAATGCTAACATAAAACATTCATAATTTGCTTAATTTAAAAATAAATAAATTGCAGACCAGAGTAGGAAATCTACAAAGCATAGTTTATAAAACTCCACTGTAAGGAATTACAGAGCCTTGAACGGTCATCTATTGCCCACACTTGTCACCATATTTCTATTGTATTTAACTAACCCTATACTTACAACCTCCCCTCCAGCTACAGATGCCTATAAGAGTGCACATTCCCATTAAAAACCTGTGTTTTGAAATCCCAGTGTTTTCAAAGGACACATACATTCAGTAAATTCTTTAATGTGCCCTGTACATATTATTGGGAAAAATTCAGCTGAGAGGAGGAGAAAGATATCTGAAGTTTGTCTCTTTGGAAAGCAAGGTTTATTTTGAAAAACTCTCTAGGAGATCAGTAATTGAAATATGTATTTCTTCCTACTAATGAGCCAGGAACAAAGTCTAAATTGCTCCCTGCAAATAACAATCCTTTCTCAATTGCAAACAAATATGTTGAATATTGGGATTCCCTTATTCCACACGAATGTTGCAATTTGGCTTTAGATCTATGATTGTTTTTACGTACGGTTACAGGAGACTATACAAATTGGCATGACATTATATTTGTGAATGTATTATGGGCCTGAACATGCTTAAGACATAATTTCATTGTGTGTGCTGCAGAGCTTACGAACAGGGCTCATGAGGTGAAAGACATACATTTTAAAATGGTTTGTAAAATGAGGCTCCCATTTGAAGTGGAAGTTAGTGACATTAAGATTTGGTGGACTAGCCATCGTTAAAAATCTAGTGTGTCAGGATGAAATATTTGCAGCCAAAGAGCACGTTGTAAGGGCTCTCCTTTCAATATCCTCTTTCTTTTTTTTTTCAGTTTCTTTAACTAAAACATGCCAACCTTACCACCAACATTTGCCATTGTAAGTTTACCATCTATATACACAGGACATGAGAAGATGAAGAATAATATAAAGGAAACAATGCTTTATTTTCTAAGCCATATTTCACCTACCCTGCAGAGCCTTATTCTGTATTGCTGCAGTCTCAGCCAAGGGCATTCTTTGGCTCCATTTCCTCTGACTAATCTGCTTGTCTCAAGAAGGAATTTGTAAAGCTTATGCTTTCTAAGTCTCACAGTGATCTGTTAGATCTTCTTATCAGCCCTAGAAATCAGGAACTAATTCTTTTCTATAAAAATACCAGGAAAATATTTCATTTTTTATCCTTACAAAAAAGAAGTGTGATGGATCCTGTAACAAAGTTCTAAAACTGTAAGCCAAGACCTTCCTATTAAAGTTCAGAAGAAGCAATTGGATGTTGTTGCTGGTTTTTAATATAAAATTATCTTTTGTTTTTTGAAACATAATGTGCCACTTAAGAAGTATCTCAGAGTTACTCACAACTCCTGAGAAATGTGTGCTTTCCTCCTTTGAGGCTTTCATCTTATTCATAATTCCTCCACACAAAAACAATGTTGCAAGAGAAATTCTGTTACTACTGAAGCTGCAAATGGGACTGGAAGGCGGTTTATCTTCATTTTTACTCCTTAGGGAGCAATCCTGGTTATCTACAAAACTGATGAGGAAGAGACAAGTGGATTAGCCCAATAGGCATGGGCCGAATACGCCTGTGTTGTGGCATCGATAGAGAGATAATCCGTGATGTCAGATAAAATACAGTTTCTTGCTCTTGTTTTACACCCATCAGTACAACATACCTTTTCAGAGCATATTTTGCTTATAGAGTAAGTTGTAGAATCAGGTATCTTATAAAGAACATTCATCATATTCAAGCAACAAGCAATTTGAGGAAAGGAAGATTTGACTGATGCTGGGTCACCTTGTAATCTAACAAAAAACTTTAAATAAATCTTAGTGGCAACAACACGTAACTGTAATTTCTCAGCAATTTCTGTAACCTTCTGGATATTTCAGTGCCTCTCTGTGACACTCCCTGAGTACCTATGTAAGGGCTCGGGTAGTTTTGGCGGTACACAGCAAAATTAGAATTAGGTGACTCCTAATTCCCAGACCATGAAGAAGAGAGAGAGAGGCTCACCGTAGCACCTCATCCCGTTAAGTCCACAGGCTGGATGGCTCAGTGCAGCCTAGTTCCTGCCCCACATCAGAGCTCCTTTGGGAGAAAGACCATTTTTAGAGCATCTGCAGAAACCAGAGAATATGATACAAATATATGATACCATAGACTTTGGATGAGGCTCTGGGCAATCTGATCTAGTTGATGATGTCTCTGCTCACTGAAGCGGGGTTGGACTAGATGCCCTCTAAAGGTCCCTTCCAACCCAAAGATTCTGTGATTCTATGATCATTATGCAGTATCCTTCTAGTCTCAGACCCAAAAGTCTGCAGCTCTTTCTGGGTATATAATGCACTGTCATAGCCAAATGGGGATAAGCATCTGAAATACACAGCTCTAGTGAAGACAGCCATTGCATGGAGATGGAGATATATTACATACTTTGGCCTAGATTTTTTTAGTTCATCTTTGACATGAGAGAGAAACATTTCCTCTCAATCAAATTCATCTTATATTCCCTATAAATCATCATTGCAGTACCTCATCCTTGCTCAAATTTTTCATATATATGTTTACGTATTTAACATCTTAAGGGATGCCAAGGCATAACTTGCAGCATATCATGGAAACAACTGTACTTTCCCAGAAATTCTGATAGCTTGGTTTTTTAATCACCTGAATTGGCATTATGCCATTAAATTATAAAACATTCCCAGAACAACCTCAGGCTTTCCAAAGGCTCAATCACCCTCCATAAATGTCAGACTGGAAAACTCATTATTTTATCTAATGAGTTTGTTTGGATCCCTGTTTTGAAGAGTGAAACCAATCTGAAAAAAAGTAAATTAATAGCACAAAGAGAAGACCAAAGGAAACAGAGGGGAAAAGACAGCATAACCCAGGGGCCAGTCTGAAGACCTTGGTGTGCAAGGTTTCTCTTGAATGCCATCGAAGTACCAGTGCTTGCAGGAAACTCAGCCAAAGGTCTCAGGATACCAGATGCAGACAATCTGTTTCCATCAGATGCTCCCAGCCTGCACAAAGGCTACACAGACCAGAGCAGCACCCATAAGTAAGTATTTGAATATGTTACTCACCATGGGGAAGATTCCCATTGATTTCACTTGGTGTTGAAACATGTGCTACAGGCATGTTACTTACTAGGTACTAGGAGTTCCCAGTGTCACCTTATTCTCCTGCTTTATCAAGCAGCAATTCTGAAATTGAGGAATCAATTGCAAGATTGTCTAGAGTGGGAGAAATAAAGAAAATCATGTTAGTAGGACAGCTTTTATAGAAAGACACTCTAAGATAACTCAAAACTAATTTGAGGCTAGTTTTGTACAGTAACTCATAGTGAAAAATGTATTTTAAGATCCTGCAATATTTGAAGCTTTGTTCATGAGTAACTTGTATTTTCTTCTTAGCCTTCACGTGGAAAGATGTTTAGTTCACAGTTCCCACAAGTAATTGGACAATTGTGGAAGAACAGACCTGAAGATAGAAATCAGGAAATTTCCTGTTCCTTTGTCACTACCCTTGTCTTTGACCAAAAGGTTTAATCCTGCTGTTCCAATATTCTTATTGGTACCCTGAGAAACACAAAAAACAGAGAAACTGGCATAAAGTATGAACAAAAGTACTGTCCCTATTTTTCACCATTACCAGTTGCAGACAAGGAGGCTTCATGCTTATACAATTTTTTGGATTAACTAGAAATAGAATCTTTGTCTCTCTACTTTTACACGTAGAAAAATGTTATTACTTTCTATATCATCTCATGATTTTCAATACTTCATATAATTTCATGAGGTAGAAAGGCCTAAATCAATCCAAAGAGCTCAGTTATTAACAGATCAAAATTCTACCTTGATTACTATTATGGATTTTTCTAGTTTCTTTCTTCAGTCAATACAGTGCCTCTGTTCAATACTTCAGATACTTCAGGATACCACAGACTGCTAATAAAGAATGGCGGGTTTAATTTAAAAAACAATGAATACAGATTTAATTGCCATTTACCATTGCACAGAACGTTGATGAAGCCAAATAAATGATCATCTGGCCATCCATTTCATTAACTAATCTTAGCTGGCCGCACTGCCTGAGGTAGCAGTGATTTAAATAGTCATGAGGCACTGCTCAATGCTTTCATTAACTCTGTGCTTCCCTGGTGTTTATTGATGAAATGTATTATGTTGGTGGAAGTGGCATTCTAGCAGTTGCTCTGTCACTTCCTCCATTGCTTCTTTCTCAGAAATGTGGTTAGCAAATGAACACATTAATATTTCCAATACACATTTTGGGTGCCATTTAAGTCACCATTCACCTGATTTCTTATTTCTGTCTGGTTTAGATGAATCATACCCAGGAA
>NW_010522219.1:16290-23436 GCF_000687285.1 Phaethon lepturus
TTAAAGGGAGCCTACATATCTTGTGTCTGCATGTGGGTACAATGTAGATGTCTACTTTGGGTCAACTGAATTCCCCAGATACCAAGACAGCCCTCCTGTCTAATGGAAGGAAGACTCAGAAATCTCAGGTGATTTTTTTTTTCACTGCACCATTGTAACAGCTCTTCATTTGAAGCATTGCTTGCCATCCCACCAAAGCCACGAGCTGATAATTAACGGTACTTCTTCATAAAATTGTTCTACACAACTACTAGTTTAGACACGCAGGGAAAACATGTTTGCTGTTCCAATATCCACATTCGTAATCTTGGAAGCACAAAAAAACAGCATAAGTGACATAACATATGTCAATGTATTATTTCTATTTTTCACTCATGAGAGACAAAAAGATGATATAAAGACAGAAGCTGTTGCTTTATTCTTGATTTCTTTCTTCCATTTCTCAATTCTTTAGTCAAAAGACCCACAAGTCTTAAAAATTCATTATTGAAAATTTTCTTCTAACTGTTAGCATTTTTAAATTGTTAGCATTTTTAATCATGTATTTATGGCCTTACAAATAAATTTTATGAGGTACAGGCAAATCAGTTCCATATGAAGAAATTACTCAATAAATAACTTACACTGTTAAATGATTTATTTTTTTACCAACCTCAGCTCCTTCAAGAAGAAGCATTTGTAAATGAGCCCGGTACAAACAACACAGATGTTGACACACAAACAGATAAAGCATCCAGGAATAAAATTCAGATAACTTCCATTATCTAACCCATCTTACCTGGTAACTAGGAACTATGCAAGTTTTGTGAAATAATTCCATGTTTTAAGACAGTAAAACACTAAGAGCTCTGTAGCTCTTCAGATGCTGTCAGCGTTGCCCGTGGATTAGCTGTAGGCATCTCCCTATATTGCAATTTTTTTTTTTTTTTTTTTACTCTTCTTTTTGACTGTATAGTCAGTAAAGGTGCACTGATGTGCCCTGCTAAGGCTAAGCTTTCAGGGCACTTTATCACCAGATGAGTATATCTAAAATAGATGTTATGAATTTGGTTCTTTGTTTTTCATTTTGGCAGGAAAGACCTAATATAATTTTCAGCTCAGTCATAATACACTTTAATGTGCTTCTTGAGTTTTTGACATTACAGAATGTATATAAAATTCAACTGTCCTATAAAGAATGATACGAGGGATTTTAGTCTAGTGTTGAAGGAGAGCACATACATAATTAAATACGAAAAGGGGGATAAATATGAATGGTATGGTTGTAGCTGCTAGCTTATGTGTATCAGAAAGTAGTTTCCCCAAAAGATTTAAATTTCTTGAAATTTCTCTAAGCAACATATACTATATTTTAAGAAGTATGTTAAAAACATCTATCCAAAACAGTAGTTAATGCTTCTTTTCTCACTTTTTTTGGTTTCCCATAGTTAAAAGAAATACAAGTTTCTTGCCAAACCAAGCATATATATTCTTCTTTTACATTAACACACATAAAGATACCTGCTTTTCTGTAACAGAGTGGGCTAGGTACAGCTGGCTCAGGAGTCAGCAGTGTTGCCTGTCTGCCTGGGATGATATGCTAGGAGGTAACAGGAAATAAGGAATAAGATAGATACTCCTCCAGAATATGAAAAGAGTTTGAAAGAAGCCAGAGAGTGTGATAGTCCTGAAAAGGTCTTTGAAAACTACTTAAGAGTTTGACAGCAAATAAACTTAAAGTAGGAAATCAGGCTAGACCTGATGTCTACTTTGTTATCTGAAGTCCTTCGTTTATCTACAGCTTACTCCTCCCTGCAAGTTGAAGGAATAGCAGTGCCCTAACTGCTAAACTGGTAAATCTGAGAGTCCTCACATAAATTAACATCTGTCAATTAAGAGAAGAGCCATGATTCTAACTATGCCTTCGAATGCACGAGGTGAGTGCCCACACTGTGGCCCATGCAGGAGTGGAAATTAAGAGAAAATTATTTCCCTTCAATATTTAAGCCATATTACATAGGACTGTACTTTCCTTATGCAGATGTTTATCACCTGGTAAACTGATGGTGTTTCTTTAATATATATAATTCTTTAATATATAATTTCATAACAGCTGATTGCTTGCTATGCAAAACTTTACAGTGGCTTTCTAATTATTTCCTTCAATTTCTACTTTTTTTACAATCTCCTTTCCAAAGAAGGCACATACTTTTATATGAGTCAGAAGCCACTGCAATAACTAAAGTAAGAATCAGGAAAATAAATATCATTTATTTTACATAAGAAACAAGTTTGTTGTATATCAGCAGAAGCAACAGACAGAATTCCTACACGAGGAACAACCTACATAATTTGGGAATTGTGGTACATTTCTCACAATGTAAAACCTAGGTGACTTCAACCACACATAACTGCAGCTGATGCATTGTTGGGATAAATTCTCATCACAGGCACTTTGTAAATTAAAGGCATGTTTCCAGCTTGGAGATGGCATCATATCTAGTGTTGTTAATACTAATTAATTAATTTTAGTAGCTTGTATTCCACCAAAGGCAAAATACCTTTCAAATAGCTCCTTCGTTATTGTTGCAACATAGGTGCATTCAGATACTTACTAACATAACCTGTTAAAGTACTTGGGTGGAAAGTGAAGAAGATTAATATTAGGAGAATTTGATAATACTACAGTTGTAGAATTGTGTTTCTTTTGTACTATTAATAGGAAATGTCATTTTTCTGGGGAAATACGAGGAAGACGCATTTAGCATCAACTAGCATTGCATGGAAAACAGAGAGGTGGGACATATTTAGATCTTAAGTGCACAAGCCCTCTTTTTGTCCTAGTATTTTTATGTTTTAATTAAATATTTTTGCTTCTGGTTTGTTTGCTTTCTTATTATCCTTCGTGTTTCTCAGGTGCAACTTAAAAATTGTCTTGGAGACACTTCAGTCCCTGGGAGTCTTCTCTGAGGCTTTTGTATCATCCATATTTCCTCCAGACAGAAAGAGCAATGCTGACGAAGCAGAGCTTCAGGCGGGCTTGAGAGGCAGTTTGCCTTAAACTGTGATGCAGCTGGAGTTACGCTAGTGCTCTAGGTCCCTGACAAAGAAAGTAAAAGAGGCACTTAGGTTACCCAGAGAAAATGAGGCGTAAGGGATGTTTGCGTACTGGCACGGCTGCAAAAATAAGGAGCAGGGCCACACAGGTAAAAGAGGATTTCTTGCTTGTGTGTTGTTATTCCCTAGAAGAGTAAATCTTCTAAGATTATGTTTTGTTAAATTGTGACATTTGGAAAAGGGCACTAAACAAACAGGACTGTGATTCTTTCTAATTCAAGAAGGAAGTTGTAGACAACGCTTAAACTGTGTCTGTAATAGTCTAATGTGCCTTGGCAACTGTTTCACCTACACTTGCCTGTAAAACAGATTAGCTGCTTTGATCAAAGATCAGAATTGTGTGTAAAAATTGAAGTTTTACCCTTTGGCTGGCTTACTGAGACTCAAAAATTTTAAAGGGTACCAAGAAAGAATAAAAAGCTTACTTCTGCTTTTGTTCTTTATGTTTAGACAGATGTATATCAGCAGCAGCGCCAGGTAAAACTGTGGTTTCAGGGATGTGACTAGAAACAAGGATGGTATTAGGTTCTCAGCTTAGCTGCTGCCTTATGCCTGGGTGGCACAGCAAGGGTAAAACTCTGCTTGTGGTATTCACCACAGCTATAGCATGAGGACACAGCACAGTCTGATTCTGCTTGGCTCCTTCAGTGTATCTTTGCTGGCTAGGACCTAGATGTTGCTAAAACATAACAGTAAAATAATATTCCACTGACTGCAAACATGAGAAGATCCCTTTTCAAACTCTCCTGGCTATTAAATGAAGCCCATTTACTAGACGCAAAGACTTCAAAGACTCTTTCTAAAAAGGAATACTTGTTTCCAGACATATTTATTTCAGCCTGTCATAGTCAAAAAGAACTAAACAGTTTTCCTATAATTGTAAGCCTCAACAAGAGCAATGAAAAGAAACAAAATAGAAAGCTAGCTGGAAAAAATCTTTTTATCACTGATGCCAGACCAGTGCACAAACTTTCAGGTGTGGAAGAACATTTTCATTTGCTTCCCTGAGATATATTTAAGCAAAATATATTAATTAATTTTAATAAAATATATAAAATAAAATAAAATAAAACTATATTAATTAATTAATTATAATTAAGCAAAAGACAGCAAGGAATTACAGTCCTGAGTCATGATTTTGCTAGAAAGTGCTAACAATGTGGCAGAAAGGGAATTTATCCTGAGTGGATGTTGGCAGAAGACATTAGTAGCTCTGGATTAGAGACAAGTATCTAAGGAAGGAAAGGCACAGAAAGCAACAAAAAGACACTTAACAGTTTATACCCCTTTCCTCCCCCAAAAAACCCCCTCTGCATAAGTTCAGAGGATTCAGGTCCCTCCTGAAGTATGCTGAGATCCAGAGTGCAGTGGCGGCAGCTGGAGAGCTCAAGGTTGGCCAGGTAACTCCTCCCGCCCCACACCGATGGGAGTGCTTTCTGCCGCCGTTCACAAATGTCGACACACAGCCATGCTTCCCCCCTCTACGTCTGAGCATGTGAAATCGCTCCGAATTCCCCAGGTATTAGCAAAAATACCTATAATGTATGTCACATCAAATAAGAGAGGGCTGCGTCCCAGTTTTTCCTACTCGCTGGAGGTGAGGCTACCAGGAACACGTGAGGCATCATTGCTCCCCACGCCGAGGTACCTCCCACAGTTAGAGCAGTCAGGCAAAGGCTGATGTCCACATCATAGCTTCTTCTTCCCAGAACGTCTGGGTCTGCAGCCTGCTGTAGCTTCCACAGATGAATCCGGTCCAAAAAGCAAGATTCTTAGCATTTTATTCAATGTTAAGATTTCTTCAATTTATAGCATTCTACTATAAAAATATCTCTTCTTCGGCATGATTCAATTTATATTCAAATAGTCATTAACTTGATACAGTCCCTTTGAATTGGACCAGCCTTAGCCAGTATCAATCCCCTCAAAAGTCTTGTTTAATTCAGCTGCTCTCAATGTACTCTGGAATGTGCTGGAGAGCAGGTCTGTGACACCAGCAGTCTCCTGCCTCCCCACAAATGGGAGTGATGGTGGAAATATAATCAGGAGCTTGCAGTCATTTTGAGAAATATGTAGTCTGTAGATATGTTATCATAAAGGATGACACTGTATCCCCAAACAATATAGTGTTTGACAGAAATATTCTGTAAAAATGGATAATTCAGTAGTTATACACATTTCCATTTAGGCAAAAAGTCTTCCTACAAGCCTGATAAACTGTGGGCCAGCAGTAAGATAGGTATTTACTTTTCCATTCCTGAGCAAAAGGGACTAAGGGAGGAGTAGGTGACTCAGAAAAAGGAAAAGTCTGTCTGAAGTTGGTTGCTGCCATTCTTAGCACAAACAAGACAGGCAAAATTTTTCAGAGGGCAACTCCTCTGAAAAATGCTGATCCTTTTTCAGTCCTTCCACAACATTGAAAAAGGCAGCAAAGCTGTCTTCCCTGGCAGTGAAATTCTCTGACTGAACCAAAAGTGGGCAAAATACGAGGGTTTTTGGTGCTTTGCATAAACTTTTTTTTTTTTTAAAGCAATCAAGATGAAACATAAAGATGAAATAAAAGTTTAAATGTGTATACAGCATTTATTCCTAGATGTCCTATTTTACCGCCACAAAAACACAGAATGAAGAATGTTAATTCCATTAATTATAGTCTTTACTGATCTTCACTTCTTAGTATCATGAGATCTTTTGCTTTGCTTGCACATAAACATCTCCCTTTTCATCACCAACCATCATAGAAGTGCTCTCCTGAGCTTAAATAGTGGGAGGAATATACCTGATAACACTTATTTAAATTCAAAGTACATTCCATAGAATTGCAGCGCACTTTAAACAGAAGTTCAATTTGTGCAGCACCTGCTTATTTATACTAAAACATATTCCCTCACCTGAATGATCCCACAGCAGTAAGGACGTGATATGTCTCACTTCATTTTGGGTATCTCGAGGCGAGGTGGCACACCCAAGCTACTTATTTCATTGCCTGATTGGTTTCTGACAGCATTAATTACTTTGCAGCAATTTATTTCTACCAGCAGATGAGGAAGTTTGGATGAACTTCCTATCCTGACATGTCCATTTAATTGACTAAAAATGGGGTAAAGGAATTCCACCCTATGTTCTTAGTGACAGGAGTTCAAATATTTGGACTTTTAATATTCATCACAAAACAGACAGGAAGGATAAAGCTAATTTATATCCAACTTTAAGCTGTTATTAAAAATTAAAATTTACGTACATACTATCAGTATATATAATGCCAAAACATTATAATGCTGTTGATGTGTTGGATTATTCCTTCCTTCTTCTCTTCATAGATTAGCAATTATTTATAACTAATAAGTTTGTATTAATTGGGCAAGCTGGAAACAATACATTCTGAGCTGAATGTGGCAGGCAAGGTAAGCATTAAAACACCAGATGTCTTTCCTATTATTACTGAATTAGCTACAGGTGTTCAAATTAGTATTTTAGGTAAACAGCCTTCCTCTGGTAAAACCTGCCTCACATCATTTGTTCAGTATGGAGATCAATGCTGAGTGAAAGATTTTTGTGCCTTACAGGGTATTATCCTTGGAAATGTCCTTGAGGTAAGGAATGAGTAGTTCCCATATCTAAAACAGCTTTAGTGAGTGTGGTGTTGGCTAAAAGGAGTGCTTCCCATTTCTTACTCACGGCTTCGGAAAGGCAAACATGTCAGGAAAAATACTGATGGAGATGTGAAGTTTGGGTAAAATTCTGAACTTTTTACCTCACAATTGCCCAAGTACCTTGTAAGTTTCTATGTTAGCTTGAAATGCTGTTTTTCACTTACGAAAACTAAGCTGCCATAGAACAGAAGATGAAGGTCCTTGTACAGATAAATAATAACCTAAAAGGTAGGGACAACTAGTAAGAGCGAAGAGTTGATTTCCAGAGTGGAGGTGGGCCGCTCGGGGAACCCCAGCGAGATCTGTGCTGGGGGCTGTGCTCATTTCATGGGTTTGTTACTGATCTGGAACAGAGGGTGAAGAGTGAAGTAACAAAATTGTTGTGGTGAACGGCGTT
>NW_010522220.1:0-4255 GCF_000687285.1 Phaethon lepturus
TCTGGGCCCTGGGCAGGGTGGGGGGAGCCCCAAGGGGCCAGCGGAGACAGGTGGAGCTGGTGGTGCCCTTGGGGCCATGGCAATGTGCCCCACAGGTTATAACAATGAATTAGTTTAATGTTAAAAATTTTTAAATAGAAGTTGGTCATGCCTGTAGACTTTAAAGAAATAGAGGTCCCCTCCCCTTCTGGGCCATTTGCCACTGCCTAAAAGCAAGGTAAAACTGAAATTTTCTTCTGAAATATTTCTTGTGGACAGATCGTAATAGTTGCAGTACTTTGTGCCTAATTTTCTTCTTTAAGAATTATTCTCTCCATCACAGAAGTTAATCAACAAATATATTTCTGTTAAAATTTAATAAAACAGCCTAGGAAATTGCTTATGTCTTTTATCTATAAAATAATTCGGGTTTTTTTTGTCAAAGGCTTGAAGAGACATCCTCATGAAAAATTACCATGTTTGAATGGCTTATGTTTGAAGTAGCTTGAAATACTAATAGCCTTACTTTATTCATTACTGAAGTAAAGATAAGTCCAAATACTATTCTTAGGATTCACAACCATTTGAGTAAGTGCAGATAAGGATCCCATATATACAATTTCAGGTAGTGTCCTTATTCAGACAGTACTTCATTAACACAGAAGTAAAGTTATGAAACCCAAAAATGGGGCACTGACTGCAGCACTAAGTGTTGCAATACCTAGATCCCAAATGGGAAGTCAAAATCGTGTTACTATATACACAGGCTCTGTGTACAGGAAAGGTACATGTAGGAAGAGGAGTTGGGTTTCACAGTGTGTTTCAAATCAATCTGGATGCTGTAGGGAGCTTTCCCCCAAATCAGCACCTTCACCAGCCTCTGGCCAGGAGGAAATCCTTGGGCAAAGAGGATTTCTTCAACTCCGGTCTTCTCTGGTCATGGGTCCTTTCTGTTTTCACAACAGTGGAACTATGTGTCCCAATAGCCAAAGAGGTACATGAGTCATGATATCGCCAAGCGCTCTGACTGTACACCCCCGTACATATCAGGGTGCTGTGCTGGATGGCTGCCCCATGGGAGGGAGCTGGGAGCCAAGCGTGGCCTCAAAGTTGACAGGGCTGTGCCCTCCCCAGCCAGGGTCCATCCACCAGCAAGGAGGCAGGGGTGAGACAGGGATGGTGACCGGGGCCAGCCCAGGGCCCTGCAACCACCTGGCAAGGCCACAGCGATGGGGCTGCCGTGAGGCCCGGCGGGGTGCCGTAGGTGATGGCCAGCAGGTACGAGGTTGAGCACGGACTGTGGTGTAGCTCGGGCAGGGACCGAGGCTGAGGATCTGGCCACATATGCAGTTCCCAAGAAAACGGGGGATGTAAAGGTGCCCCAGTGAAAGGCCCGGCTCTCTCCCAGCGGTGTGATCCCAGGGCACCCAGCCGGGCGGCAGCAGGCCTGGCCTGTGCAGGGGCGGCCCGGCCCCGAGGAGCAGGGCAGAGCTGGGGGCTGCCCTTGGGACCTGGTGGTCTAGAAGCAGGGAATCCATCCTCCCGTGGGTTCACCATATGTAGTCACCATACATTATATACTGTCCACATAGGAATGGTCCGGCTATATATGCAAGAGTGCCCTTTGGACTAGGTCCTCTTTTCAAATATCCTTACTTGAGAGTGGGTGAGAGATGTCGCCCAGCTCAGCACTGCAAAGCCTGAAGAACTGGTGAGTAGTCGAGGAAACAAAACTCTGGGTGCTTGAACAATATAAAGATCAGCAAGTCCTGTGGGCTGTATATGATTTAAGGCTTTGTTAGGAGCTGACCTGGGATTTTTAGGACTGAAAATTTTTATTTCAGTGCTGTTTTTAAACACCTCTGTCTAGACTGTTGTATTGGGTTTGTGTGGCAATGTTTTGGTAGCAGAAGGGCTGCAGGGGTGGTTTCTGTGAGAAGGTGCTAGAAGCTTCCCCTGTGTCTGACAGAGCCAGTGCCAGCCCGCTGTAGGACAGACCCACCGCTGGCCAAGGCTGAGCCCGTCAGCGACGGTGGCAGCACCTCTGAGATCACATAGTTAAGAAGGGGAAAAAAAACCCTGTGCAATTGCAGCCAGAGAGACACATTTTCTCTCCCCTGTCCAGCTGAGAAGGGGAGTGATAGGGCAGCTTTGGTGGGCACCTGGCATCCAGCCAGGGTCAACCCACCGCAACTGTATACTCACTAGGGATCTGTAGATGTCTTGAAAATGACACAGAACTAACTCTATTGTATTTTCTCCAGTTTTCTCCATCAATGAATGACAGACAAGCATACCACCCAATTCCACGGTATTGAATTGAAAGACAATGCAGATTGTTGTTTTTGGATCTCAGCAATGAACCATGAAAAGTAAAATGATTTGGAGAGCTCTCCAAGGCATATAGCTTGGAAATGACAAACATCTATCAAAATATATAAGCAAAATTCAAACCTGTTGTATGAAAATTGTGTCTGTGAGACACTTTCTAACTGAACCCGCACACTGTATTGAGGCTCTATGTTTCTTATTTCTTACGTAAAAAGAGGTTGCATTTATTAACACAGGTGAAATTTGTAACCATGCTTGTTTTTACTAGCAAGTTAGGATGTTATTAGGTCCTGCTAATATCTTAGGGCTGGCATAACCTCTGCTTTTTTAATGTTTGCTTTAAACTAAATATAGGTCAAAGTTAGTTAACAAGCAATAAGCATTATTCTGTTTTGTGTGAGATATGTGCTGTGGGAAGTGACTGTCCTCTGGTCTGCCTTTCTAACTGTTTCTTAGCATCTTAAAGTTTATGTGGAAGTGGCTGCCTTAGAAAATAATAGCATTATTCCTCTGTTTTAACACAAATGAGCAATTTATTCACTTAAGGCAATATTTAATGTATAAGAGAAATCAGAGTGTAAATCTGTAATTCAGTTACATATTACTCCTACATACATCAATTCACCAGGTTCTGAAGATACCCTGAGAATTCTGAGATTTTTGCTGTCCTTCATAAATCTTCTCCTCTACTCTGAGAAGCCCATTGCAGAGTGCAAGGACTACATTAACTCACTGGGAATATCCAGGCAGCCCAATTCTTGAGCAAGTTCATATTATCATGGAGTAAGATGGTAACCTTAGAAGTCCCTGTTTTCTAAATCCCCCCGATATTTTTTTATGAAGTTAAAACCCTTTTTTTTTTCTATAAATTCTAATCCTAAATTTTTCTGTGTCCTGAGAGGTGGGACAATCCCATTTGCCTTAAGCAAATAGTATAAGAAAACTGTAAATTGAAGCTCTCTTTCTGGCATATAACACTGTAGGAACAGCATTTAACCTGTTCAGTTATTTTTTTCACCACCTGTCACATTTCATTGTATTTAACCATCACAACATTACATCTTGTTTATCCATGGTCCCTTTTTTTTGTTTTTAATTTTTTTCTTCCTTTTTTTTAAGGTGGCATAAACTGTGAAACTTTCAATTGCATGTTGCTATGGAGTCCAAAGTATAAACCACAGGAGAGAGTATCATTCTGTACTTAATTTGGTTCTTGTACTCTGTTCTAAGCCTCTGCTACTGCCAGGATTGTGAGCTGGACCTTTGGTGTGACCCAGTATGACAGTTCTTATAGATGGTATTTATAATTTTTATTTTGTTTTGTTTAAAGAGTGGTAAAGAAACAGAATAGTTCTTGTTTGTCATGGTTAACTTTCCTGTTAACAGTCTTGACTACTACATCCTATATTGTTTTCTAATGTCAAATGTTCTTTGAATTGTAATTAGAGATACAAAAAGTCACACCCTTGCTACTCATTTACATCTTTTTGTACCTGTCTCAGAATCACCCCTTGCCTAGGGTGAGTCAATCAGCCCCACGCATCAAGACTTCCTCTGTTAAAAAAGAAAGGAGGGTAATTGTCATAGGTGACTCCCTTCTGAGGGGTACAGAGGGCCCAATATGTTGACTGGACCCAACCCACAGGGAAGTCTGCTGCCTCCCTGGGACCCAGGTGAGAGATGTCACCAGGAAACTTCCTGGTCTGGTTCAGCCCACTGATTACTACCCCCTGTTGGTCATGCAGGTTGGCAACGATGAGATTGTGCTAAGAAGCCCAAAGGCAATTAAAAGGGACTTCAGAGCGCTGGGGTGACTGATCGATGGAGTGGGAGCACAGGTAGTGTTTTCATCAATCCCTTCACTGGCAGGGAGGAACGATGAAAGGAATAGGAAAGCACACCTGGTCAACATATGGCTCAGGGGCTGGTGCTGTCGGAAGAATTT
>NW_010522221.1:0-2189 GCF_000687285.1 Phaethon lepturus
TTCCAACCCAAAGATTCTATGGTTCTATGTAAATAGAAATTAATTATACCAATCAATACCCTGAAGTCTTCAAGCATACAAAATAAATAGTTGTGATTGATACCCTGATCAAGATTATGGTCTGTGTAGCCTTACATCAAAAATAGGAATTGCTATTTCTATCTATTCCCATTTAAGTAATAGGGAAATGTCTGCCATCTACTAGTGAAATCAAATAATCTTGGAAAGGGAAAAAAATTAATAAATTTAACAGAAGCGAATAATCCCTCCACCTGTCTGGATTACTGCTGGAAGGTTATAAATACAAAATAACAACCTTACCATGAAGGTTGTTTATTCATATTTGTGAATTTTTTTAAAACAACTTCACTGTGAGTTGCACTTGAATGGGAGTTGTAATTCGCACACCAGCAATAGGTGTGAGAACTCTGACTAGAGCAAGCATGCAGGACTCTTCACTCAACCCATATAAATGGAATTTCAGTGTTTGAGAAGTGTGAAATTTGCCAAAGAAATGTGAACATCTTGCAGTTTCAGCTTCATTGTTCTCTTTCCTTTCTGGTTTCATTAGTTTCAAATACCTGAAGAGGAAAGAGGTTTGATAAAAGGAGTAGTATTCCTTAAGGAATATATAATAGGTAAGTAGGAATATATAATAGTATTCCTTAAGGAATATATAATAGGTAAGTATTCGCATATGAACACACATGGGAATAAAAGGATGAACTAATACAACAGTAGTGAACCATCACTCATCTTTCTGTCACAGTCAGTTCTGTTAATTTATTCTGGTCACTCTTGCTCTTTAACATGTAGTCTGCTAGTTGCTAGGCAAACATAAATGATTACTGCTCATGCTTTTTTATATGGTGGCTATAGAGTTTATTATTTTTTAATTATAAAAATGGAAATATGGATTAAAAATCAGAGAATGGCATTCAGATTTAATAATTTTCTTCCACCCTACCCATAACAGTCATTTTTGATGACATAAATATTGTCTTTTCAAACATGCAATATGGAAACACACAAAGGGAGCAGGAGGTAATGTTTCTGTGATAGGAGATACTGGGAAAATGGTACAACAGAATAGGTTGTTACTGATCTGGTTAGACAAATTAAAGGGCAGTATATCTGGTTTTACCATTTACATGACAAATCAGGAGACATACTCTTTGTGGGTTTTTGGGGTTGTTTTTTTGGTTTTTTTGTAAGCACTTTGAAGACTATATTTTGTATCTACTATAATATTGCAATTGTAAATTTGTGTTTGTTCCCATTAAAGTACAGTATTAGCTGCTGAAAGTAGAGTTTTACTACTTTGTTTTTTAAAAATTAATTTAGTTTTTACCAATTTTTGTTTTACTGGGAAAATGTTTTGTTTTAATTTTTGAGCAAGTACATAGTGAGGATGTCTACAAAATAAAATACCTACTGGCTTCTGAAGACAGTTTTGTCACAATATTGGATGACTCCGCAAGTCATCTGCTAATTGTGTGCTAATTTTGCAAATAACTTGTGCCTTTTAAAGAATTAGCTTGCATCTGCATGATATATGTTGTAAAACAGAATTATTAAAAGAACATTAAGTTTCTGGAGTCAAGCAGGCAGAAGGTAAGTACAGCCTGTAATGCCATGACAGAGTACTGGTTTCATTTGTTTTTCTTCCACAGGATCTTTGCCTTATGTCATGCACAAGATGGGCAATGTTCACTTAATGAACAGCTATTTGTTATTTTGCTTTATCTTCATTCCTTACTTGTTGTGTCCATTATTCAAACCCTATTAGAAGACAGAATTATGAATTTTCTTATGGGCTTCTTTATAGTGTTCATCAGTATATAGTATCTAAATGCTTTGCAAACATATAATTGAATTTCACAACACCATAGCATTTTTTTAATTTTATGGATGACAAATAGAGACTTAAACTTCAAGATACCAATTGGACACCAGAGGTCTGTTTCAGAGTACTTATTGTTTTATATGTTCAGGAACAAATTTCACTGATGTCGTTTGCAGCTGTGAATGTTCTACACTTTTGGTTATTAAAGAAAATAATGTAAATGTAGCTTTTGTTTGCAACTTCCCATTTCTCTTTGAAAACACAAACTGAAACAAAACCAAATCCTGTCATGTGGAATCACATTGTCACTCACATAGATCATTGATAGGATTGGAGCCTTTAA
>NW_010522221.1:2215-3708 GCF_000687285.1 Phaethon lepturus
TTGAAGTAGTAAAGTGACCTCTTCTGTGTGAATCAGTACTAGAAGGGGATGAGAGACAGAGCGGTATGACAATTTCACAAATATTTGCTGATGGGAGAGGAATAATGAAAATTTGGATTAGGATTATGTCTATTTTATGTTTTTTCTCTTATTACAATATCCCAAGTAAATCAAATCTGTTCAGTGAGTTGCTAGTGAGTTTCTGGAGTTTGACTGGTTTTCTCATATGTGGTACAGAACAGGGTGGTCTGGCCTCAACAGCTTTAAGGGTTGGATCTATGTTCAGAACACTTTCCCTTCCCTCGTGAATATATATAGCCAGCCTTCTCTTTTCACCCTGCAGCAGCAGACTGCTAAGAGTATATTCCTGCACCTGCTATAACCTAACAGGCATTTGACTGCTAGGATTGTGTTTGCTGTAAACTGGATGGAAAAATAATCTACACAAGACTTATGCCACAGGATATTGTTTGGACCACACCAAATAGGAAGCTGTGCTTGGAATATTTGAATTATTGTCCTTCTCTCTCATACAATGTCTATAAGAAGAAATGTCCTAGAACTAAACCAAGAACATGAAGAAATCTTGGATCAGTTGAACAACATCTCCATGTAAAAGAAGAAAACTGTTTATTCCTAGTTGTTCATTGACCTACTAGGTTCATAGGCAAAATAGTATCTACCCAAATTCTGAGACTTTTACATTAAGAGAGAGATCCCTATTGAGAAGGCATAGATGACTCCTAGAGGACACAGCTGTCCCATACATCTTATCCTCCTTCATCATGACAGAATTACCTAAATTAACCTTTGATTCAGCATTAGTTCCAGTGTGTCTGATAAGATACCTGCAGTTTCAACAGAATGCTCTATTGTGGAGGACAGCTGTAAGAGACAAGCTCAGGTTGTCATCAAACATCAACATCAAAAACTGTTGATAATGTATTGATGTTTTTAGTTGTTGTTAAGCAGTCAAGGATTTTTCAGCTTTCCATGCTCTGGCCTGCCAGTGAGAAGGTGAGTGGTACACGGAAAGCTGGGAGGGGACACAGCCAGGACAGCTGACCCAAACTAGACAAAGAGATATTCCATACCATACGACATCATGCTCAGTATATAAACTGGGGGAGTTGGCTGGGGAGGGACCACTGCTCAGCAACTAACTGGGCATCGGTCAGTGGGTGGTGAGCAATTGTGCTGTGCATCACTTGTTTTGTATATTCTTTTATCATTATTATTATTTTTATTTTCCCCATCCTATTAAACTGTCTTAATCTCAACCCACGAGTTCTACCCTTTTTCTTTTCCTATTCTCTCCCCCATCCCGCTGCAGAGGGAGGGGAGGTTGAATGAACGGCTGTGTGGTTGTTTTGGCTACCTGCTGGGTTAAACCACAACAGTCCTTTTTGGCTCCCAACGTGGGGCACAATGGGTTGAGATAATGACAAAACTGATTAGAGGGTGTTAGAACAAATTTGTTGTAAGCATTCATT
>NW_010522222.1:0-6775 GCF_000687285.1 Phaethon lepturus
CTTTTCCAACCTTAATGATTCCATGATTCTACGATTCTACGATTCTGTGAGTGCAGATTACAGAAAACACTGCAAAGTGTGCTACAACAGTCTGGCTGGATTCAAGCCTCGCACTTTTTAATTCCATGTATTTCCTACTAAGCAGGAACGGGCCACTCAAAGAAGGCAGGATATAAGACTGTATGGGCTGTTTTCACATTTAAAGTCATAGTGGAAATTCCTACTGTTCACTCCTCTGATTTTAGCAGAAGACATTTTATATTGCAGCTAGCTCAGCAAAGGAACATCGTGCTTAAAAAATCAGATGTCAAAGCTTCACAGCATCAAAACATGCTCTCAGTGTGGCTGGGAAGGAAGTTCTCAGGGTATTTTCAACTGCTCTTTAATGGCATCAAGGTTACTTTGTGCACCTTAGTGTAGGCAGAAGAGGAGTAGTGGACCATAAGGACAATTAATCAGCTGACGTGAAGGCGCGCATCCGTACTGAAGTCAAGGGAGTAAAGCCCATTTGCACCAAATGCACCATCACTGAGCGGTTAGAGGGTTCTTTACCTTCTCCAAGTAAGTGTAGCTCCATGATTTGCCATCAGCAAAGATCCTGGATGTAATTCTGCCAGACTGATCATACTCCATCCTTTCTGACATTGTGCCCCTCTGGATCCCTGCAATGTGTCCTCCTGGGGAATAGGTGACATTGACCCCGTTCAGTCTGCTGCTGGGCGACCAGAGGCTGGGCCTCCCTGCCTGGTCGTAGAGGATGCGGAGCGTGAACTTGCGGTGGTCATCATAGATTTTCTCTGTCCTTGTCACACGATCGAAATCGAGGGACAGCAGGTTTCTGTTGTGAACCTACAGGAAAGAGATGGAGAACTAGGAAGCTGGAAACGGCTTAAGTTACAAAGACTATCCTCGTTTCACCAAACACCCCTTTAGACCACACTGCAGAGTATCCAGCTGTTCATTGCCTCTGGATAACATTTTCAAAGAAAAGAATTTTCCTAACATTGCTTCTGTCAACTTCAGTGAGGAGAGAGGCAGAAAAACAGAGGGTACTTTTGAAACATCACCACGGGGAAGGAATATTGCCTATAGCCCAAGCCTAGGCGTAGGACTGCTACAGCAGATATAATTATAGACCTGCAGAAGATGACAACTTGTTGCAGGAGTATTTGCAAGTTACTCTGCTTATCAAACCTGGGATTTTGCTTTCATGCCCATCAAAAAATAATACTTGTAGAAAAAAAGATGGATGTTGTGTCAACATAGTGGAAAGCAGAGCTTTTCTCTCGAGTTTACTGAATATGCTGCATGCACTGGAGGTCAGGCCTTGACCGCCGTAGGCGTTACACAGAGCAGGAACTTTTTCGTGAGAGCTGGAGTTTTAGCTCCATTGTCCTAAGGTTATTTGGTGTTGCATAATTACACTCCTGTTACCTCCACTGCTTCTGCATTTCCAAAGATCAAAGGTATCTACTTCAAAGGTAGGAGCAGGAATACATTTTGATTCAGGGATTGTAGCACTCAGCAATACAAAAAGGAGCTGATAATATAACTCATGTTTAGCTGCACGTGTGAGGAGACTTACACAGCCACATCACCACAGTAGCAAAGTACTTGGCAAGGATGAAAAACCCACATTCCCAGAATAACCTTGACAGTGAAGACAGCTCTTTCTTCATCCTACCTCTTTTGAACCTTGTTCAGCTGGTGAACCCCTCTTTTCTAGAAAGGTGCAGATTCTTACCAGATAAATTTCAAACTCCAAACAGCTGACTTGGTTTTCAGTTCACTTTGCAGCCCTTCAGCTGCAGTCAATAAACCGGAGTTTGCTGTTTGCTGCAAGGTCTTCAGACCAAGTTATAAACCCTGCCTTATCCTGCTCTGGGAAAAGCTGACACTCCTGACTGGAGTGGTGTTCTCAGCCCTGGTCCAAGCTTTGATCTCAACTGTTACTTTAGAGTGTATGATTGAATTCTCACTATATTTTGAGGGATGTGGGAGTATCTGAGAGCTAAACAGTAAGGGAAAGGGTGGTGTAGAACTCAACAGAGAAGCGGTTCACCATCCCTGGAGGAACAGCAGAGGGAAAGGCAGGACTGCTGCATAGGCAGATGTTGATGCTGAAGCCTAGAGAATGGGGACACTGCAAAAGCAGAAGTCAAAAGAAGGCATCTCAGGAGCTGGGGTTGGAAGAGGCAAAAGCATGGCTGAGAAAAAGAGGATGCAAGCTGAGGGTGTGTGTGGCTAGCCGAGATGGTGGAGTCGCCATCTCTGGGAGTGTTCAAGAAACGTGTGGATGTGGCGCTTCAGGACATGGTCTAGGGGACATGGTGGCGCTGGATTAATGGTTCGACTTGATGATCTTGAAGGTCCTTTCCAACCTAGTGTTTCTGTGATTCTGTGAGAGAGAAGGAATCGGTGCCGTGATGCAAGTGTGAAGGTGATGTAAGAGGGGGCAAGTGCAAAAATGATTTTCAACTTATGAATAACAATGCTAAAAGGCAGGTGCGACTCAAGGAAAGAAATGGCGTGGAAAGGTAGATAATGCTCCAATTAAATGTGTGTAAAATAGAATGTAAATGGGCAATGGGGGAAAGAGGGAATCGGCCAACAGCCCGCTGTAACAGGCAAGCTGGGAAATAATTAAAAAGGTATCAAAACTCTACGTACAGATGCACACATGTAACTAACAGAGCAATTTGGTATCTTGTAGGTGCTTGCTGCTATAAATAGAGAAACAGAAGTGGGAATTGCTTGGAAGAAAAAAAAAAAGGCAAAGCAGGAAGGAATAGCATCTCTGCCTTCCATCTATTCACAGTGCAGCTCCAGCCCAGCAGCTGCAGCTTCTTCTGCTACTGGTCTCTGCCAAGAGAGCTGGAAAGAGCTCTTTCATGGCTGGGACAGTAATCAGGCTGAAAGTGGCCTCCCTGCTCCATATGCCAGCAGCAGTGCCGTTCACCATGCTGGAAGGACCAAATAACAGGTCCCAGGATAGTTCTTAAGCTCAGTCCAGATCTCTGCATCCCATTACTGGTGCCCTAAGTCATTCCACCCTCCCCATGCTCCAGCAAGCAATTTCTGTGGGACTAGTTGGAACCAGTCTCCCTTTTTCAGGATTTTTTTTTTTTATGATTTGTTTTCTCTCTTGCTCTTGTGGTGTAATCTCTCTTCTTTCTGAAAATTGTTGCAGTGCCAACAGCCACCCTCAAGGTGATGGACAAAGTGAACCCCACCCTGCTAGACAGCCTCTGAACAGGGGCTGAATCTTTTTTTTTTTCTCCTTGTTCAAGGGCATGGCTTGAACAGAAGTGAATTTTCTGCAGAAGCACTGACAGGGCTGCAGACTTCAGTCCAATAACTGTGTTTTATTGTGAGCAGCTAAATAAGGTGCCATCCTACATCCAGGAGTCCTTATCATGGAATGTGGTCTGAAAAGCTCCTGCAAGAAGCTTTTGCCCCTCAGAGCATTTGACAAGGTTTGTGATCAGCACAAGATCAAGACAGGGTAAATTTAAATTAATAGTTCACAGTGCATTTGACCCCCCCTCTATAATGTGTGAGAGACTAGATTTAACCCCGAACTCACGTTCCACAGTACTTTATTCAATCCCTTAGCCTGCTCTGGAAAAGCAAGAGCATAACCACACCACCGTCTCTGATTTTCCCAATGCTTCCTATTGAGCCCCTTTAGCTTAAATCATAATTAAACAACATGCCTTGATCTCCCTGGGAGCACAAGAGCACAAAAAGGGAAGATTTCTCATGAAAACACTCTGGCAACCTTCAACAGAGGAGGGCAAACAATACTTCTGCACTGAGAACTCCAGGAGCCAACAACATCCATGTGATAAATGGCTGCCTACAAAGCAATTTCACCAGCGAATTGCTAAAACTATTGGGGTGGCCATATCCAGACCTCGGCACCTTGCAGAAATTGTGGAGATGATGCTGAACTGTCCTTGTTAGTCAACACACCAGGAATGGTCAGCAGCATTTCCCAGGAGACCTCTCCGGTCATGCCGGTTCTGGGGAATGTCTGGGACACTTGATCTTGATGCCACCGTTAAAGTGCTGCCAAGGTCTTGGGAAAAACAAAATTAATTACAACGGGAGTTTCCATGGTTAAATAAATAAAAGAGCTGAGCCAGCAGCTCTGTCTCTTTTGGCTGTCCTATTTGCTCCACTGTCAGAGATTATTTTACATCCTTCTTTATTGAAAAACTCATGTTTGTTTAAAAAAAAAAAAAAAGACAAGTGGAAAGAAGGAGCTCTGTTCCTCGGAGCAGAGTTTACCTAACGCTCTCACTGCAGATGGAGTCTGTGTTGCTGTTGGCCAGTGATGGACTGAATTCGTAGCCAGCCAATTTGCAGAGAGATCTCACTGCTGGGTGGGTAGATCAGAGCATCACAACTTTCCGTGGGGTGTGTGGGACAGGAGAAGGGAAAATGGCTGCTTTAACATATTTGTGCTGCTTTACTGCTGCCTGGCCAAGCGCAGAGCCAGGTCAGCATTGATGGGACTAGGGAAGAGGCATCAGGGCTGGCCCCTTTCCCTTCATCCATGCAGAAGTCCCCGCCCTATGCCTTATCCCTGTAATAAAGAAACATATCCATTGTATTATTTCCTAGGGAGGGTCAAGGAGGCAGCTGTGAAACTGGCCTCATCACGCTGGGAGTTGGTCAGGCTCATGGCAACAGGTCATCAGTCCCCAAGAACACCCTGCAACCATGGGAGGAAGGGCCATGACTCATAAAATGCAGATCCATGCAACGGCAGCAGAAAGAACGCGGGTTTCCGGGGAACTCCCTTTTTTACAGTGGTCAGATCCTGTTCTCCTCATCTCAAAGGCTTCATGGAATGATGCTGCAGCGTCTTTGGGGATGCTCTTTCCCCATGGCGCATGATGTCTTTGCTGCTGTCTCGTGAGAGCAGTAGGGTGAGGGGAGAGGGAAAGTGGTGATTTACTCACATATGGCAGAAAATGATAACATTTCCCAAAATGAACAAAAACATGTTGAACTTAACTTCCTTAAGCTTCTCCCTTGCCAGGGAAAGCAGCAATTACTGGTATGAGGGAAGAGGAGAACATGACACACAGGATATGTTAAACGCCAGGCAATCCCCAGGGAGGCAATTAGCACCTTGCAGGTTTATGTCCTAGGGGTGCAGATGCTGCCATGCAGGTACAAACAGGCAGCTTAAAACTTCTTGTACATCCTCAGCTACTTTGAACCCTGAAGAGATCCATAACTGAGTCCTTCAACCGTGTAAGATGCTCTTCTGCTTCACTAGAAGGGCCCCAATAGGCTCAAAATGTGAATAAATGCTGGCAGATTTATGGGGACAGGAGTAACCAGCCTGAAAACTCATTTTGCAAGTGTTTTTCCAACTGCAGTACAATATAAAACAAAGGCACGTTCTGCGTTTGAATCTACTGTGAACATTTTGGAAGATAAAACTGACATGGGCAGCTGAGCTGCGGCTAAATGAGTGGAAACCGCTTTGAACACCAAATAGCTGTGACACGGCTGCAGATTTCAGAAGGCTCTCTCCTTTCTGAAAAAGACCTGTCTGATAATTTCATTAAAATAAAATAAAATAAAACAAAACCCCCGAGACAAACCAAATAAGAAGGTGATGCCAACCAATCTGCAGACACACAGCAGTCCTCGCCGAAAGAGCAGCTTCAGCTTTCACTACGGTTTGCAGTTTTTCTCCTGATAACAAAATATGAGGCTACTGACGCAAGGGGAAAAGAGCAGAGGCTGGGCTGGGGACGACGAAGAGCAATACTTGACAAGTGCGAGGGAAGAGAGATGGGAGAAATCACACCAAGGTGGCAGGGGTCACGCTGCAGGGAACAGCGGGAGGTGAAGAGCCGGGACTGGGAAAGACATATTCTGAAACCAGAGCCTTAATATTTACTGCAAAGCTTAAGTGCGAAGAAATAGCTGCAGTCCTTTTGCTGTGGTGGCATTACACTGCACTACACACTTTTCTCAGAGGGTCTGAATTTGCCAGGCACTGAGCAGCTTCCCAGGAACCGCTCATCAGCCCGTGACTCCCACATAGGAAGGTGGTTGCGCAGGACTTGCTATTGCAAGTTACCGGCCTCGCCAGCAGTTGGCAGAGGGATTACAGGCTTATTGGGCAAGATCTTTAAACAGCCCTGACCAGTCTGCGGTGCATTTGTGTGGAACAGCGTTTTCAAACACATCAGTCTCAAGCACAGAAAGGGCTGTGCGCTCCTGGAGGACGCAACACCACCAGGCTGGAGCTGTTTATAGCACCTTACTTCGGGGAACAACAGAAATTGCAATGCAATGCCCCGCAAGCCCAGCTCTTCAACAGGTTCAACAGATTAGCAAGTGTCAGGAATCTAGAGATTTTTCTGAGGCTGCCCTGCGAACAATAATCATAGAATGGTTCGGGTTGGAAGGGACCTTAAAATCATCTAGTCCAACCCCCTGCTATGGGCTGGGACACCTTCCGCTAGACCAGGTTGCTCAAAGCCCCATCCAGCCTGGCCTTTGACACCTCCAGGGAGGGGACATCCACAGCTTCTCTGGGCAACCTGTGCCAGCGCCTCACCACCCTCACGGCAATGTATTTCTTCCTAATATCTAATATAAATCTACCCTCTTTCAGTTTAAAGCCGTTACCCCTCGTCTTATCACTACAACCCCTGGTAAAAAGTCCCTTTCCAGCTTCCTTGTCACCCCCCTTTAAGTCCTGGCAGGCTGCAATAAGGTCTCCCCAAAGACTTCTCTTTCC